>NC_141596.1:63281898-63454398 GCF_047967505.1 Dipteris shenzhenensis
AATTCTATTTAGAATACCTGTACGACCTTGTGCCAATCATGGGACTTGAGGCCACTAAGCTTATTGTCCTTTGAAAATGCTCCTTTCAAGCAACGCATGTACCCTGTCGGTGTTTGAAAAGAGGCAATGTCTGCCTTGATCGCTGCCTCCTCCCTCGTAGAGAGGATCCACGTTGCTTTCGGGAGGACAACTTTTCCTGAAGCATGCACTTGGGGCCACAAACGAGACATCCTATTCATAGCACGCAAGTCTTCTCACACTCCTCTCGAGTCCTTGGAACCAACCAAGTGTGCCCAAATGGTAGCCCCCACATTCTTAAAGATATGCATTGGATCCAAGAGATGATTGATTTGTAACTGACCCCAATAAGGAAGCTCGTGAAAGATCGATAGCCTCTTCATACCAGGAGGAGGTTCCTCTCCATTCTCCCTCCAAGCTTGAATCCAATCACTTGCTTTTAAATATGATGGTGGTGGATCAAGCTGACCTCCACGTGCGAGATGATCGAGCGGAAGGTATCGAGCATGACCTTCATAAACATTTTTCCTCATGTGTTTGGAGTAGCGTGCAAGCGATTTCAGAGCGGGTCCACAAACAGGACAAGCATGGTACCCACTTGTAGCAAGCCCTGCACGCGTGCATGAATATGTTAGTACAAGACATGCGTGCAAAAGAGAGTAAAAAAAGCATAATCCCTCATTGTACATGTAAAGACATAACCACGTACCTGCGCACTCTCCATATCTTGGGTAGTCATGCATGGTCCACATCAAGATACCCCTGACGGAAATATCATTGGTATGCCTAGGAGCTCTGGAAATATCAAAGACCTGCACTCCTCTCCATAATTTCTGTAACTCCTCTATCAAAGGTGCCATGTACACGTCCATGTTTCTTGCCTTGTACTTTCCTGGCACAAGTAGTGCAAGCATGAGGTGTCCCTTTTTTATTGTTAGCCATGGTGGGATATTGTAATTCACCACGACTATGGGCCATGTCGACCAAGATGTCGAGCGTAACCCGAAAGGATTCACGCCATCCATGGCTAGCCCAAGATGTAAGTTGCGTGGCTCTCTCGCAAAGTCCGGCCACTGATTATCTATGTGCTTCCAAGCCGCACAATCTGCGGGAATCCTCAATGTGTGATCAGTGGACCGATGAGATGCATGCCATGTCATCAACTCCGCTATGGATTTGCATCGAAACATGTGTTGTATTCTTGCAATGATGGGAAAGTGTCTTAAGACCTTTACCGGTATCCTCTCACCCTGCAAGTCATCTCTATATCGTTGTTCCCCACACTTTGGACAACTAGCCAAATCTCCATGCTCACGACGAAAGAGAATACAATCATTACGGCAAGCATGGATGGTATCATAATCCATACCCACCATTGTTAGCATCTTTTTCGCTTCATCTCTTGATGCGGGCATGGTATTTGGTGCAGGCAACATCTTTTGGAGCAACCTATGACAAAGACACTATCCAAATGATGATTCTCAAAACAAACAATATCCAAATAATGAGTCAATCAAATTAATGCAAGGGCTAACCTCATTAAGGCCGAGACACTTGTATCCGACCACCCATACTGTACTTGTAGATTCAAGATTGAGAGACAAGCACGTAGTTTAGACATCCTGGCACCCTCGTACAATTGTGTTGATTGCAACTCTCGCATTTTCACCTCAGACTCTGACATCACGTGTACGTGGGATGTAGTGCCCCTAAAAATGGAATCCATCATGTCGACCATACCCTCGTCGTCATCTGGGAGACTATAGTCTTGTTGAAAGTGAGAAGGTATATGTGTACCCTCGTCACCCTCGTCATCCTGTCATAAGCTCATTCATGTAAATAGAAGATCTTCTAATTCCGGGTATACAATAAGATTGCGAACTTAAATAGCTTTGACTTACCGATGATCCATCAACATGTGCAACACCAACGGGGGGTACTGGTTCCGGCTCCTCCCCATACATCCGCAAGTGGCACATGATAATACGATGTTGATGTCATACTTCTCGCTTGCAATGAGTGCAATGACAATATAACCTCTCCGTAAGCCACTTCGTGCTCTCGGGCGTTGGCGCATCATCGGATGAGCTTCCACTCGTCCCTTCCATCTACACTTATAAAACCAAAACATAAGCATGAAGAGGAGATGTACACAATTATGAGCATAGCATGTTTAATTTGAGCTTCTCTTGAGGCTATATAAAAAGAATGACATCGCTATATAGTAAGGATTGAAACAAAAAATCCTATATAGTAAGGCTATGTAGTAAGAGGAGATATTGACAATTATAGGCATAGCATGTTTGAGTCACAAGAGGCCTCATTAAAAAACAAACAGTAAGCGTCGCTATATAGCGACGCTCTGTTCCGTCGCTATATAGCGACGATTTTAATTGAAAGCGTCGCTATATAGCGACGTTTTCAATTAAAAACGTCGCTATATAGCGACGAATAAGCGTCGCTATATAGCGACGCTGTGGGTTAAAACCCGAAACGGCGAAACCCGCGGCGTTTTGCTCAAAGCTTTCCTAATCTCTAAACTAAGCTCTCCAAAATCTCCTCCCACCTATTTTCACTGACCTCCCATCTATTCCAAGCAACCTCCTACCCTATTTCCCACTCCTCACCCTCCTCCTACCTCTTGTGCACCCTCTCTCTCCTTTTTCCCTCTTTGGTTTCCAGAAAGAAAGTTCTTCAAAAGGTGAGTTTTTTTCAACAATGTAGGTTGTTTGTTTGTTAGCTTTGGTTTTGTGAGTGTTTCTACTTGTATTGCTAAAGTTTTAAACTAGTTTTCATGCTTGATTAGAAAGGATTCAAACAAAAAACGAAATTTCAAGAAAGAAAGAAAGAAACTCACCTCTTCTTTCTGTATTTCTCTTCCTTCTCTTCCTTCTCTTCTCCTCAATCTCCTCCTTTCCTTGTCTCCTCAATCTTCTCTTTCCTTGTCTCCTTTCAAGAAGTTGCTTTTGTGATCTCCTCTTTCCACTAACATCTTATTTGAAAAAATGGGTTGTTTTCTCTCTTTTGTAGGGCCAGTCCACTACACCGAGCGGGACATAGTCTCTCTTTTGTGGGCCCAGTCCACTACACCGAGCGGGACATACTTTTACAGGTAAGTGCTTCCTCTTCTTTCCATTTAAGCTTTTTGTTATTTGCATTTGCCTGCAGCTAGCGCCTTAAGCGCTAGCTGCAGTGATGGGAGTAGGAACCCTCTCTTCCCCCTTCTCTTTTTCTCATTTTCCCCCTTCTCTTTTTTCCCTCTTCTCTTATTCTCTCTTTCCCCCTCTCTCTTTTCCCTTCTCTCTTTCCTTTCCCCCTTATTCTCTATTTCCGCATCCCTCTTATTCTCTTATGCTTATGCTTCTCTCATTCCGCATAAGCTCCTCCTCTATTTCCGCATGAGCATAAGCATGAGCTTATGCTTATGCTTATGCATAAGCATAAGCATAAGCTCATGCTTATGCTCATTCATGAGCATGAGCTTATGCGTAAGTTTCCGCAAGAGCTTATGCGGAAATAGAGAATGAGAGAAGCATACGCTTCTCTCATTCTCTTTTTCCGCATAAGCTCCTTCTCTCATTCCGCATAAGCTCCTTCTCTATTTCCGCATGAGCATAAGCATGAGCTTATGCTTATGCTTATGCTTATGCTTATGCATAAGCATAAGCATGAGCTTATGCTTATGCTTATGCTTATGCTTATGCATAAGCATAAGCATAAGCTCATGCTTATGCTCATTCATCCGCAAGAGCTTATGCGTAAGTTTCCGCAAGAGCTTATCCGCAAGTTTCCGCAAGTGCTCCTTCTCTTTTTCTGCATAAGCTCCTCCTCATTTCCACATGAGCATAAGCATGAGCTTATGCTTATGCTTATGCATAAGCATAAGCATGAGCTTATGCTCATTCATGAGTGTGAGCTTATGCGTAAGTTTCCACAAGAGCTTATGCGGAAATAGAGAATGAGAGAAGCATATGCTTCTCTCATTCTCTTTTTCCGCATAAGCTCCTTCTCTCATTCCGCATAAGCTCCTTCTCTATTTCCGCATGAGCATAAGCATGAGCTTATGCTTATGCTTATGCTTATGCTTATGCATAAGCATAAGCATAAGCTCATGCTTATGCTCATTCTTCCGCATGAGCTTATGCGTAAGTTTCCGCAAGAGCTTATGCAGAAATAGAGAATGAGAGAAGCATATGCTTCTCTCATTCTCTTTTTCCGCATAAGCTCCTTCTCTCATTCCGCATAAGCTCCTTCTCTATTTCCGCATGAGCATAAGCATGAGCTTATGCTTATGCTTATGCTTATGCTTATGCATAAGCATAAGCATAAGCTCATGCTTATGCTCATTCATGAGCATGAGCTTATGCGTAAGTTTCCGCAAGAGCTTATCCGCAAGTTTCCGCAAGTGCTCCTTCTCTTTTTCCGCATAAGCTCCCTCTCTTTTTCCGCGTGAGCATAAGCATGAGCTTATGCTTATGCTTATGCATAAGCATAAGCATAAGCTCATGCTTATGCTCATTCTTCCGCATGAGCTTATGCGTAAGTTTCCGCAAGAGCTTATGCGGAAATAGAGAATGAGAGAAGCATATGCTTCTCTCATTCTCTTTTTCCGCATAAGCTCCTTCTCTCATTCCGCATAAGCTCCTTCTCTATTTCCGCATGAGCATAAGCATGAGCTTATGCTTATGCTTATGCTTATGCTTATGCATAAGCATAAGCATAAGCTCATGCTTATGCTCATGCGGAAATAGAGAAGGAGCTTATGCGGAATGAGAGAAGGAGCTTGTCATGAGCTTATGCGCAAGTTTCCGCAAGAGCTTATGCGCAAGTTTCCGCAAGTGCTCCTTCTCTTTTTCCGCATAAGCTCCTTCTCTTTTTGCGCATAAGCTCCTTCTCTCATTCCGCATAAGCTCCTTCGCAAGTTTCCGCATGAGCATAAGCATGAGCTTATGCTTATGCTTATGCATAAGCATAAGCATAAGCTCATGCTTATGCTCATTCATGCTTATGCTTATGCTTATGCTTATGCTCATGCTTATGCTCCTTCTCTATTTCCGCATGAGCATAAGCATGAGTTTCCGCAAGTTTCCGCATGAGCATAAGCATAAGCTATCCGCAAGTTTCCGCAAGAGCTTATCCGCAAGTTTCCGCAAGTGCTCCTTCTCTCTTTCCGCATAAGCTCCTTCTCTTTTTCCGCATGAGCATGAGCATGAGCTTATGCTTATGCTTATGCATGAGCATAAGCATAAGCTCATGCTTATGCTCATTCATGTCCATGAGCTTATGCGTAAGTTTCCGCAAGAGCTTATGCGGAAATAGAGAATGAGAGAAGCATATGCTTCTCTCATTCTCTTTTTCCGCATAAGCTCCTTCTCTTATTCCGCATGCAAGTTTCCGCAAGTTTCCGCATGAGCTCCTTCTCTTATTCGGCATAAGCTCCTTCTCTCATTCCGCATAAGCTCCTTCTCTATTTCCGCATGAGCATAAGCATGAGCTTATGCTTATGCTTATGCTTATGCTTATGCATAAGCATAAGCATAAGCTCATGCTTATGCTCATGCGGAATGAGAGAAGGAGCTTATGCGGAATGAGAGAAGGAGCTTGTCATGAGCTTATGCGCAAGTTTCCGCAAGAGCTTATGCGCAAGTTTCCGCAAGTGCTCCTTCTCTTTTTCCGCATAAGCTCCTTCTCTTTTTGCGCATAAGCTCCTTCTCTCATTCCGCATAAGCTCCTTCGCAAGTTTCCGCATGAGCATAAGCATGAGCTTATGCATGAGCTTATGCTTATGCTTATGCATAAGCATAAGCATAAGCTCATGCTTATGCTCATTCATGCTTATGCTTATGCTTATGCTTATGCTCATGCTTATGCCCCTTCTCTATTTCCGCATGAGCATAAGCATGAGTTTCCGCAAGTTTCCGCAAGCATAAGCATAAGCTATCCGCAAGTTTCCGCAAGAGCTTATCCGCAAGTTTTCGCAAGTGCTCCTTCTCTCTTTCCGCATAAGCTCCTTCTCTTTTTCCGCATGAGCATGAGCATGAGCTTATGCTTATGCTTATGCATGAGCATAAGCATAAGCTCATGCTTATGCTCATTCATGTCCATGAGCTTATGCGTAAGTTTCCGCAAGAGCTTATGCGGAAATAGAGAATGAGAGAAGCATATGCTTCTCTCATTCTCTTTTTCCGCATAAGCTCCTTCTCTTATTCCGCATGCAAGTTTCCGCATGAGCTCCTTCTCTTATTCCGCATAAGCTCCTTCTCTCATTCCGCATAAGCTCCTTCTCTATTTCCACATGAGCATAAGCATGAGCTTATGCTTATTCATGAGCATGAGCTTATGCGGAAGTTTCCGCAGGAGCTTATGCGGAAATAGAGAATGAGAGAAGCATATGCGGATCTCATTCTCTTTTTCCGCATAAGCTCTTTCTCTCTTTCCGCATAAGCTCTTTCTCTTTCTCTTTTGCGTGAGCATATGCGGAAATAGAGAATGAGAGAAGCTTATGCTTCTCTCCTCCTCTATTTTCGCATATGCGGAAACATGAGCATAAGCTCATGCTCACCCATGAGCATAAGCATAAGCTCATGCGGAAAAAGAGAAGGAGCTTATGCGGAAATAGAGAATGAGAGATGCTTCTCTCCTTCTCTTTTTCTGCATAAGCTCCTTCTCTTTTTCCGCATGAGCATAAGCATGCGGAAACTCATCCTTCTCATGCTTATGCTCATGCATGTGCATGAGCTTATGCTTAAGTTTCCGCATAAGCTCATGCACATGCGTGAGCTTATGCGGAAATAGAGAATGAGAGAAGCATAAGCTCATTCTCTATTTCTGCATAAGCTCATTCTCTATTTCCCACTCTATTTCCCCCTTCTCTCATTTCCCCCTTCTCTCATTCTCTATTTTCCCTCATCTCTTTCCCTTTCTCTCATTCTCTATTTCCTCGTTCTCATTCTTTTCTTTCCTTTACATCTTCTTTCCCTCTTATCTTTCCCTCTTCTTTCCCTCTTTCCTTTCCCTCTTCTTTCCTTTCCCTCTTCTTTCTTCTTGCCTATGCCTATGCCTATGAGAATGCTCATGTTTGTTTATTTGTTTTCTGTTTTCGTGTTTGTGTCTATGTTAGACATGGGATCACGTCGCTCATCCGACGAGTACGGACAGCCTCGCAGGAGGAGAGATCACGATCTATATGCTCCAGAGGACTTTGATTCCTCTCAGGCGACTACCCCGAGGACTACCCCTGGTCCGACTCCTCTCGGTCCTAGCACTGTGACTACCCCTGGTCCGACCCCTCTTCCACGTAGCACTGCGACTACCCCTCAGGGGACTCCTTTGCTAGCCGCGCATGGATTTGTTGGGACTCCCGACGAGTTTGTAGCGCAGATGAGCGATGAGGAGGCAGCGAGATTCTTCTCTCTGCTCTCTCAGAGGACCTCCGCAATTCCTTCCCCTACACCGACGGGTGGACGTACAGCCCAGCCATCCCCTCGCGCCCCTTCGACCGCGGGATCATCACCTGCGCATGCCTCCCGCAAGGGAAGGAAGAGTAGGATGGGCGGCTCATGTTGTGCTGACTCAGGAGATGTAGACGAGTCAGCACACTCACGCTCCTTTAGGTCTCCACTTGGTCCGGAGACACAGTATCAGTCAGGTCCCTTTCCCTCTCCTACTCCCACAGCTACTCCTCGATCCGGAAGCGGTCGCGCAGCTTCCACTCCTTCAGACTCTGCTACCGTCAGTCCCCCTTACTCATCAGGGGATCTCTCCTATCAAATCACATCTGCCGGAGAGATAATAGAAGACAAAAAGGGCAAAGCAGTGATGGCCGCCATGAGGCGGTTGATGAGTCATCACTTCAAGAGCGGCATAAATATCGATTGGCGGTATCAAGATGGCCAAAAGAAGCAGGCGGTGATCGATGAGTTAAAACTCAGATTTCCTAATCCGCCAAATGTGGAGTTTAATAACAGTTATATGCTCGAGCGCATGGGTTTGGTCCTAAAGCATCGCAGATCAACCATGCGTACTTCCATTACAAAGGGGTTGTCTAAACCCAGCTGGGCAGACAAAGCTGATTGGAAGTACTTCAAGAAGCAGAATAGGGACCATCCTGAAATGTTCGAGGGTCAGAGGAGGGCTGCGAAGAGACGGCTGGATGTCGTAGGTACTTCGCACTTTGGTGCAGGTGGACGGTATGCGTTCGAGGCAACCGTGGTAAGTTTACTTCTTTCCATTTAATGCATTGTTCTATTTGTTTTACTTACATATTACATGCACTTTAGCTAACTCTAACTCTCGTAAATTGGATCCACAGCAAGCTGCGATGGGTCGTCTTCCTACGGATGCAGAGACGCGGCGCGCATTTCGGATAGGAACCAAGCCGTGGTTCATTGAGCAAGAGGCAATGGGAGCGACAGTCAATTGGGCTGAGGTGGCTGCTCGCACGGTATAAGTTTACTCCTGCTTGTAATCTCACTTTTTAATTTAAGTTCCAATCTAATTTTCGATTTATATGGTTCACTCTCAGGGTCAAAGCTCAAGCGTCCCATCATCAGAGACGAGTGATCAACAGGGGCAAGGATCGGACGCAGGTGCCGATGACGAAGGAGAAGACGCAGGTGTCGGGGACGAGGGAGAAGATGCAGGTGCCGAGGACCAGGGAACAGCCCAACAAGATGATTCGGATTCGGATTCGGATTAGTAGTGGTAGTAGCATTTTTCATATCCGCTCGTTAGAGCCATTTTGTATCGCCCTTTCACAGGGTAATTTTGTTTCAAACACAGTTGTATATGTATATGCATTTCTTCCTCATCGTTCACAAGAACAATTTTGTATCACCCTGCAAGCAAGGGAAATTTTGTTATAAAAAACTTTCTTTTGTAATTACAAAAAAAAAAAAATGGTTAGTGGGGCTAAACAGGGCTTCCTTTTGGCCCTGTTTAGCCCCACTAACCTTTTTTTTTACCTTCTGTTAATCGTCGCTATATAGCGACGTTTACCAGTGTCGCTATATAGCGACGATTAACAGAGTCGCTATATAGCGACGTTTATATCGTCGCTATATAGCGACGTTTACATCGTCGCTATATAGCGACGATTAACAGCGTCGCTATATAGCGACGGTTTATAGCGACGCTCCTTTTCCGACGATTTTAACGACTTTTATAGCGACCTTTGCGCCCGTGAAAAAAAAAATTTTTAATGTAAAAAGCGTCGGTATTTCCGTCAGAAAATGGCCTATGCCTTGTAGTGATGGTGGCCGCTTGGTTGCTCCATCAACTTATGCAAGGCATATGCAAGTTGATGAGCGATTTGAAACTATTGCAGAGAATCTTGGTTTGCATGCTCCACACTCTAGCTCTTGTGGACCTGAAGAAGAGGAGAACAATGAGCCTATGCATCAGATGGAAGGGAACGATGAATTTACTGATATGCATGAAGGCGCTAGGTTGGATGATGAAGAGGATAACATGGATGCTTTAGGAGAGGATAGCCATTTATCTCTCGCTGATAAAATCATACAAATATTGATTGAGTTGCAAGGTCTTTGGGATGGACATCAAGCTTCAGTGGAGTTTCAAGATAGTATGCTTAAAATTCTATTTGGAGATATGGGTGGTCCTAGGTCTACAACACATGAAGGCGCAAAAAGATCAAGTTTGAGTAAACTATTGGTCCAACTTCCAGAAACATGGGATGGAAGTCTAAATGGAATAACTGTTCCCACATGTTGGGAGCAATTATCTACTATGTTGACAAGGCTTGGAATGGTTGAATCAAAGAGATATAGAATATGTCAAGGAAAAGAGGATTCCATACATGCTCCAATACTCTATCTACCAAGCAAAGAGGATGTTTATAGTGGTAACACTGTTGAATGCCAATGCAATAGAAATGTCACTGGAAAGAGAAAATTAAAGCGCGATTGTTTAACATGTTGTGAGAAATGTGAGAAATGTGCAGTGCCTAGAAAGGAAATGCTATGTTTTGACTACATTTCGATCGGTGAACAACTGAAACTACTTACTAAAAGTAGATCTTTATGCCACGAGCTATTGGAAATGTGGCGAAATAAAGACGAATGGTTGGTATCGAACAATTCTAATGAAAATATGAGAATTGATGAGTTCTGGGATGGCAGTAAATGTACAAGTGTTAAAGAGTTTTGGGATCCAGAATCGGAGTTTGAGTTGCCATTGCTATGTGAGAAGGAGCATTGCAAACAAGCTTATACAGCATGGCCATCTTCACTTAAATCGGAAGCACTTTTGAAGGGTTGGAAAGAACGTGAGAAAATTTACAAATTTGTTTGCAAGGCTTGTCGGGCTTTGATACAAGGTCCACAAAGACTCTGTAAGGTAAACTTTTTACATATATACTATATATGGTCTCTAATTAATTTATGTTTGAGAATTCCATGTAATGTTGTACTCTAAATGTGTCTTTCTTTACGTATACAGGGAGATCCATGCAATTTTGCTCTCTTATTGCACTGGGATGGGTTCCAGACATCAAGAACAACCCAGAAGAATTGTGGCGTCGTCGAGATAAAGGTTCTCAATTGTGGAAAGAAGTCCATAATTGGAGCAATACCAGTCTTGTTCATTCCATTTAGTTGCAAAAAAATTATAGGAAGCTCAAGCAAACTCTTTCATGTTTTTATGAAACCTTTGATAGATGAATTAGAAAGTTTGTTCATAGATGGAATTGATATAGATTTCAATTATCCAATTCCTTTAATTTTTGGGATGATAGCTCTTTTTCCCAAACCTTCAAAGCACGTGCTATGCTTATGATGGTGACTGGTGACCATCCAGCTCAATGTAAGATTGGAGCTTTTAAAGATGGTGGCCAAGCTTTTTGTCGTAGAGACAAACCTATAGCTACTTTAGAATGTGAAGGATCGAGTCAATACCTTTATGACCAAAATAGATTCCAATTCAGATATGCCCTAGCCAAGAGGTCCACAAAAGATATGTTGAGAGACTTGCTTCTTGCAGAGCGAGCAAGCACTCAAACGCAACGTGAAGACATTCTCAAAGAGGCTGGTCTTTCAGGTAGATCATGTCTATGGAGATTATATGATCTTTATGGGTTCGATTTATCTCTTGATCTTGTGTACGATTGTATGCACATACTAGCATTGAATATGTTTTCAAAGTACATGAGCTCTTTAATGAGAGAGATCGATAATAGAGTGAAGAAAGAAATCGATGAAGCAACTCATAGAATGACATTGGCCATACCTTATTCCATCCGATATGGTCGATGGCCAAGGTTTCCTAGCAAGTATTTTGAGAGTTACAAGGCAGAGGAAACACAAAAGTTCGTACAATGGTGTCTTCCTTATGTCCTGAGTGAAGTCCAAGGTATTCCTAAGAAATTCTATGATTTGGGTCTCTTGATCATAGATATTGCTCATGCCTTTTATAACTATACTAGAAGTAATGGCTGGTCTCAAGAAGACATAAACACTCTGAGGGTATTGCTTGCTTCTTGGAGAGTAAGATCAGAAGAGTGGATTGGAAGAAACTCAGCTCCATTAGAGCATGTTGCAGGTTTCGGAGAATTTCTTGATGATATTTTGCGACATGGCAGCCACGATGGGTTTTGGTGCTACATATATGAGCGTATGGTCTCAACATATGCTAGCATCAAAACAAACAATAAGGACAATGAGATTTCATATGCAAACTATCATCGAAGGAAATTTTTCACATGGGTCTTTCTACATATTCAAGAAGATGCTGATAGGTTGTTTCCTCATCAAAGGATGTTGAAAGAGTTTCATGGAGTTCTTTCAGTCCCAGATGGATATTTAGTGGATAAACATGGATGTTATGACTATCCTCAATGGCATTCATTAGGATTGATACATGTATCATCCATTGAAAAAGCGAAACATTTATGGAGTTTAGCGACATTGCATGCGAAAGACTATCCTTGCCAAAGAGTCATTGGCCAAAAGGGTATTGTAATAGCAAGAAAGAAGCCAAAAGTTAGATACGCAATAAGTGAGGAAAGAAGGTATGTAGAGCAAAATCTTCAATTCGGGATTGAGAGAGTAACAGAATACAAGAAAATTATGTTCAAGGGTGAGGTTTATAATATTGAAGATAAGGTTATCGTAAAGTCTGAAGAGGATGGAACATTAGTCTCTAGTGTGGGACATTGGAAAGCGTGTATAGCATCGTTTTTTTCCTTTCAGCATAATGGTGCCATGCAACTATTCTTTGGAGCACACTACTATAGGCAACGCATTGTTGTTGAAAGAGGAGAAGAAAGATTAGATGTTGATGGCACCACTGGCATGAGTGTCCTACAAAATGCATATTTGTCATACAGCTGGAATTGTATAAGGCCAATTACTTCTTTATTGCATAAGTTTATTCCTCTACAGCATGGAGGTGGTATCATTGCATATGAGACAAAAGATTTAGGATTGAGAACACATTTAATCGAGCCTGGTTGCATTGGATGTATTCCTCCTTGGCTAGAGGAGAATGATATTGTTTTATTGAAGTCTGATCTTGATACAATATGCTCACCAAATGATCTCAAGTATGCCGTTGTCAGAGATGTGGATCACATGCTAAATCAAGTTAAAGTAGCATGGCTAAAGCTGGTTCACCCTGAGGAAAAGAGATGGAAGGTCTCGATGGAAGACAACGAATGGAAGGATTGGTGGTTTTGTGTGTCTGTCAAAGAGACGTGGAATGTTATCAAGACAAAGAACATGGTAGTTCAGGGCAAAGCTAAGATAGTTCCTATCATGTGGCAATCTTAGGCATGTAGCTAGGATACATGAAGTTAACATCATTCAACGAATTCAAAAACAGATTTGGTACGTATTTGTATTTGATTTCCTTTTACATCTATTTCTATTTTGTGTGTTTTTATTTGATACTAACAATAACTATACTTTTTTATGCTTATGTTGTCATGCAGGATCAAGATGGCTAGCAACAACATGGACATGGTGGCGCTACTAAAGAAAATGATGAGTGAAGATGCAAGTTTCCTTGGACTCATGGATTCCGAGGAAAATAGACCCCTTTTGGAGAAAATAATTAAATATAGAGGCCAATAGACCCCTTTCGTCAATGAAAGGGGTCTATTACCCTCTATATTTAATTAATGGTTCATGAAAGATAGAGGCCCATAGACCCCTGGCCTCTACCTTTCATTAATAAATGATGAAAAATAGAGTCCAATAGACCCTTTTCATCGACAAAACAATCTTTTGACGAAAGGGGTCTATGGGCCTCTATCTTTCATAAATAATTGATGAAAGATAGAGTCCAATAGACCCCTTTCATCGATGAAATAGTCTTTTGGCATATTTTTAACATCATAATTTATATTCAAAAGGTTAGAGATGTGCTAACCAACCATTTCTTGTTCACCATAATTATAATTTATATCTATCTATCAACTTTAAAATACTTATATCAAATTGTCGGAATGAATATGTAGTAATAATGAAATGTCATTGCTAGCGAGAATGGCTTGCAATAACTCCCATACATGTCAAAGAAAGGCTGGGCATTGAAAGGTCTAAGAGTCCATGGTATTATAGTATTGTTGTTAACAAATGATGGCTAAAATTTACATCATGGTCCAGTACTATTGTCACACTTGTGCCGAATTTCACAAGACCAAACTTACAAAGTTGTGAGTATAAACAATGGGCAGTGTGTGCAAAGCATTTGTGAGCAACTTTTCTTGCAGCAGACTCTTGTTTCAAATGAGTTCTTGAAACGAACACTTTGCTCTTGATCTGACCCTTTGGACTTCATCTCATTGAGTTGCACAGCTCAACCATTCCCTTCTTATGGAATCTGTGACAATTTAGAATGAGGATAGATCTTTGCATATGTTTGTTCACACTTCTGTAGGTAGAGGAGTGTTGTCAGAGATGGTGCTTGCTAGCCATTTTTAGTTCACACTTGGGTCCAAAACCTGTCCATCAACACTTTGGTAATAATGGGTCTGATTTGACAATGGAGCTGCAATATGAAGTCCATGATGATGGATACAAAACGTTTGACCTTGATGCGCACTTTGGTGATATTTTCACCGTGAAGGGAGAAAGCTTGATGACTATGAACTTCAGAAGACTCTAGTGCACGAAAACAAAAAAGATTTCTACTCTATTTGCAACAAAAATTACGGGGCAAGGAAACATGATTCAACTAACGACATTGAGAATGACAGACAACACGGTGTCATTGAGATTATTATGCAACTACCTATAAAGAACAGATTACATGAGGCCTATGAAAAGGTTGAAATCCACGTCACTGTGGATGAGTTGCATTCTACTTATGATGGTGATGTTTTCTTTGAGCTACCAGCTACTTTAATGAAACATCACACAAAAGGTACGGAGTCAAAATTTGATGGTCATGTCTGGAGTGATCCTATTACAACAAATATAGTATTTCCTGGTGTGGTTCGTAGAAAGGAATGTGGAGGTCACCTCCGTTATATAAATGCAACTTGTGGTTATAAAAAGAGAATTGGGATAGAGAATGAGACACAATGGGATGGGAGATTGATTAAAGTGGCCCCAGCAAATGTGTCAATTGAATCATATGGCTCCTTATCATGTATACATTGTGGTCATCTACCAATTTGCTTGGAGAGCTGTTACTATGAAATGTTACTCTACATGCTTGAATGTAGAGATGGTGTAAATCTTACTCGTGCAGTCATACATCATGGCCATCATAATCATCCCGTTGGAGATGGTTTGACTAGAAGAACAAAGGATCCATTAAAACCAAAGTTTCTGAAATGGTGAGGGCTGGTGGTGCTGTATGCCCTAAAGGGATAAAAATATAATTATCCAAGACATTATTTTGGAAACTTTATTGTCTAAAAAAGTGCAAGATGGGATTAAGATGTCGGATGTTGGGCTACAAGATTTGCTAAAACAATGTGAACCTTTGCTCGACAAAAGAAGGTAATTACTATAATATTTATTATTGCATTGGTTTATTAAATTATGTTATTGACAATGAATATTGACCAACTTTATGTCTGTGTATAGATTATCAAGATGGATCGAGGAGGGTCGACGTGACTCTCGACCTCTGTCAGATGGGCTAGATGGAATTTTATACTTGAAAAGACATTGTAGATATAATTATTTCCAAAGTGTAGTGTTTCCTAGACAATTGCAACATAGTTCGTTTAGCAAGTGTCATGTATTTAAAATGTCTACCCAAGGTTCTAGTTCAGGGGTTGATTTGGTAAATAAAATGAGAGCTGGAGGAGAATTGGGTCATTGTTGGGTGTTGTTTGACTTTGTGAAGCGAATGAAAGATTGGACTACCATGGCTTGCCATGTGTATAATCCTTTTATCCAAGAGTTGCAAAAAATTGCAACTTGTGACTTCAAGGTGGAAGATACTAATGCACAAATTCTATTTTGGGGTACTCTCAACAAAGTAATGGTTTCAGAAGGGTTTGACAATGCTGAATTCAAAGGGTTCATGGCAGATGAGGTCCAAGCCAACTGGAGAGCTATACGTGCCACTTTCAATGGTGGCCCTGACAATATAATGGAAGGGAAAGAGCGTTCTTGCCTTTTCCATTGGGAGCAAAGTCTTCATTCCCATGCAAAGGCATGTATAAAAGTTGGTAGCCAAGAGGAATTTAAAATCCGATGTAGATGCTAGAAGGATGCCTCTATAGAGCAAGCTGCAGAAGTCGAAATGAGAAGCCTAAGGGCATGGTGGAATGGAGGCCATGCAAGTGATTCAGACTTGCCACGACTTGAAACTTGGTTTGCATGGTGGCATGCTAGGATTTCCCATTGGGGCCACTACATTATAGAGGTTGGTTTTGTATTTCTCTTGAATTTTTTTAAATCATGTTAATAATGTAATTTTGCCATTACAATATCTTTGCAATGCTTGGTTTGTAGAGTATGTTAGATAACGAGAAGTACTTGATACCTCGAACAAATCTAGCAGAGTCTATTCATGGTAGTTGGAGGGCTGGATTGAACCATGTCAAATATGTTGGTCTCTACAATGCCTCTATTAGTGACCTCTCAAATACATTTTTACAAAGCTCTAGATATACATCTTTTTTAAAGGGCTAGTTTATCGGAAGTGGGCTGAGTCTAGAGACCTTGAAAAAAAGATCTGTCTAATCTCGGATTGATAGTAGTGCCAAAACAGTTGTTGATCTAACAAGTAATGTTGCAAAGGAAATGGGTGTTGTATCTGAAGTATGTTTTAATGATGGAGATGACAAGACTGTGCGAAGGAAAAGGCCAAAGTCAATGCCTTCAAATATATGTGAGGATGATAGTCATCGCCCTGAGTACAGTTATGCAAACAAGAAAAGATATTCCATGTCTCCAAAATCTAGTACTAAATTTGCAATAGAGAGTTTTGAGGATGATGATTCCAAGAGTGTACAAGAATATGAAGTGCATGATGCAAATTGGGCATTACGAAGAGTTTCCTGAGAGAAGCATAAGCTCATTCTCTATTTCCGCATAAGCTCCTTCTCTATTTCCGATGCCTATGCTTTCCGCATAAGCATAAGCATAAGCTCATGCTTATGCTCATGCATGAGCATGAGCTTATGCTCAAGTTTCCGCATAAGCTCATGCTTATGCATGAGCTTATGCGGAAATAGAGAATGAGAGAAGCTTATGCGAAAACTCATTCTCTATTTCCGCATAAGCTCCTTCTCTATTTCCGATGCCTATGCTTAAGCATAAGCATAAGCATAAGCTCATGCTTATGCTCATGCATGAGCATGAGCTTATGCTTAAGTTTCCGCATAAGCTCATGCTTATGCGTGAGCTTATGCGGAAATAGAGAATGAGAGAAGCATAAGCTCATTCTCTATTTCCGCATAAGCTCATTCTCTATTTCCCACTCTATTTCCCCCTTCTCTCATTTCCCCCTTCTCTCCTTCTCTATTTTCCCTCATCTCTTTCCCCTTCTCTATTTCCCCCTTCTCTCATTCTCTATTTACTCATTCTCATTCTTTTCTTTCCTTTCCATCTTCTTTCCCTCTTTCCTTTCCCTCTTCTTTCGTTTCCCTCTTCTTTCTTCTTGCCTATGCCTATGCCTATGAGAATGCTTATGTTTGTTTTTTGTTTTCTGTTTTCGTGTTTGTGTCTATGTTAGACATGGGATCACGTCGCTCATCCGACGAGTACGGACAGCTTTGCAAGAGGAGAGCTCATGATCTATATGCTCCAGAGGACTTTGATTCCTCTCAGGCGACTACCCCGAGGACTACCCCTGGCTCAACTCCTCTCAGTCCTAGCACTGCGACTACCCCTGGTCCGACCCCTCTTCCACATAGCACTGCGACTACCCCTTGGGGAACTCCTTTGCTAGCCGTGCATGGCTTTGTCGGGACTCCCGACGAGTTTGTAGTGCAGATGAGCGATGAGGAGGTAGCGAGATTCTTCTCTCTGCTCTCTCAGAGGACCTCCGCAATTCCTTCCCCTACACCGACGGGTGGACGTACTGCCCAGCCATCCCCTCGCGCCCCTTTGACCACGGGATCATCACCTATGCATGCCTCCTGCAAGGGAAGGAAGAGTAGGAGGGGCGGCTCATGTTGTGCTGACTCAAGAGATGTAGACGAGTCAGCACACTCATGCTCCTTTAGGTCTCCACTTGGTCTGGAGACACAGTTGCAGTCAGGTCCCTTTCCCTCTCCTATTCCCACTGCTACTCCTTGATCTGGAAGCGGTCGCGCAGCTTCCACTCCTTCAGACTCTGCTACTGTCAGTCCCCCTTACTCATCAGGGGATCTCTCCTATCAAATCACATCTGCCGAAGAGATAATAGAAGACAAAAAGGGTAAAGCAGTGATGGCCGCCATGAGGAGGTTGATGAGTCATCACTTCAAGAGCGGCATAAATATCGATTGGCGGTATCAAGATGCCCAAAAGAAGCAGGCGGTGATCGATGAGTTAAAACAAAGATACCCTAATCCGCCAAATGTGGAGTTTAATGACAATTATATGCTCGAGCGCATGGGTTTGGTCCTAAAGCATCGTAGATCAACCTTGCGTACTTCCATTACAAAGGGGTTGGCTAAACCCAGCTGGGCAGACAAAGCTGATTGGAAGTACTTCAAGAAGCAACATAGGGACCATCCCGAAATGTTTGAGGGTCAGAGGAGGGCTGCGAAGAGACGGCTGGACGTCGTAGGTACTTCGCAGTTTGGTGCAGGCAGACGATATGCGTTCAAGGCAACCGTGGTAAGTCTACTTCTTCCCATTTAATGTATTGTTCTATTTGTTTTACTTACATATTACATGCACTTTAGCTAACTCTAACTCTCATAAATTGGATCCATAGTAAGCTGCGATGGGTCGTCTTCCTACGGATGCAGAGACGCGGCACGCATTTCGGATAGGAACAAAGCCGTGGTTCATTGAGCAAGAGGCAATGGGAGCGACAGTCGATTGGGTTGAGGTGGCTGCTCGCACGGTATAAGTTTACTCCTACTTGTAATCTCACTTTTTAATTTAAGTTCCAATCTAATTTTCGATTTATATGGTTCACTCGTAGGGTCAAAGCTCAAGCATCCCATCATCAGAGGCGAGCGATCAACAGGGGCAAGGATCGGACGCAGGTGCCGAGGACGAGGGAGAAGACACAGGTGTCGAGGGCCAAGGAACAGGCCAACAAGACGAAGATGATTCGGATTCGGATGAGTAGTGGTAGTAGCATTTTGTATATCCACTCGTTTGAGCAATTTTGTATCGCCCTTTCACAGGGTAATTTTGTTACAAACACTATTGTATATGTATATGCATTTTTTCCTGATCATTTCACAAGAACAATTTTGTATTACCCTGCAAGCAAGGGAAATTTTGTTATAAAAAACTTTCTTTTGTAATTACAAAAAAAAAAAAGGATTAGTGGGGCTAAACAGGGCCAAAAGGAAGCCCTGTTTAGCCCCACTAACCCTTTTTCTTTACTTCTGTTAATCGTCGCTATATAGCGACGTTTACCAGTGTCGCTATATAGCGACAATTAACAGTGTCGCTATATAGCGACGTTTACATCGTCGCTATATAGCGATGATTAACAGCGTTGCTATATAGTGACGGTTTATAGCGACGCTCCTTTTCTGACGCTTTTAGCGACTTTTATAGCGACCTTTGCGCCCGTGAAAAAAAATTTTTTATGTAAAAAGCATCGGTATTTCCGTCGAAATATGGCCTATGCCTTGTAGTGGATGAGGATTGTGATTTTTGCAAGCACTCACTACTAGTGACTACGTATGAAAAAAGGTGCATGTACTGACCAAATAGATGTGGACTTATCTATTGAGGATGAAACTTTGCATGGCCCTTAGGCTACCCAAGATATACATCCCTACAAGATTTCATCTGCAAATAATTTGGTATGTGCCATGTGGAAGGTATAATGCATATATTTTTGCATCCCTACTAGTGACAACGTATGAAAAATGGTGAACGTACTAACTAAATAGGCATTTGGAATTATATATTGGGGATGAAACTTTGCACGGCCCTTAGGCTACCCTAGATATACATCCTTGCAAGATTTGGTCTCCAACTGATGTGGTATATGCCATGTGGAAGGTATAATCGTACACTTTTGCAATCCCTACTACTCAATATGTATACAAAATGGTGCACGTACTAACGAAATAGGCATGTTGACTTGGTATGTGCCACGTGGAAGGTATAATGCATACATTTTTGCAATCCCTACTAGTGACTACCTATGAAAAATGGTGCAGGTACTAACCAAATAGGCATGTGGACTTATTTGTTGGGGATGAAACTTTGCACGGACCTTAGGCTACCCTAGATATGCATCCATGCAAGATTTTGTTGCCAAATTATTTTGTATGTGCCAGGTGGAAGGTATAATGCATACATTTTTGCAAGCACTCACTACTAGTGACTACGTATTAAAAATGGCACATGTACCAACCAAATATGCACGTGGACTTATCTATTCAGGATGAAACTTTGCACCCATCTTAAGCTACCTTAAATTTACATCCATGCAAGATTTGGTATGTGCCACGTGGAAGGTATAATGCGTACATTTTTGCAATCACTCCCTAGTAGTGACTACGTATGAAAAATGACACACGTACTGACCAAATAGGAATGTGGACTTATCTATTGGGCATCAAACTTTGCACAGCCCTTAGGCTACCCTAGACCTACATTCATGCAAGATTTTGTCTCCAAATGATTTGGTATGTGCCATGTAGAAGGGATAATGTGTACATTTTTGCAAGCACTCACTACTAGTGACTACCTTTGAAAAATGGCGCACGTACTAACCAAATAGGCATGTGGACTTATCTGTTTGGGATAAAACTTTGCACGGCCCTTAGGCTACCCTAGATATACATCTTTGTAAGATTTGATCTCCAACTGATTATGTATGTGCCACGTGAAAGGTATAATGCGTACATTTTTGCAATCCCTGCTAGTGACTACGTATGAAAAATGGCACACATACTGACCAAATAGGCATGTGGACTTATCTGTTGGGGATGAAACTTTGCACAGCCCTTAGGATAACCTAGATATACATCCATGCAAGATTTTGTTGCCAAATGATTTCGTATCTGCCGTGTGGAAGGTATAATGCGTACATTTTTGCAAGCAGTCACTACTATTGATTACGTATTAAAAGTGGCACACGTACTAACCAAATATGCATGTGGACTTATCTGTTGGGGATGAAACTTTGCACCCATCTTGAGCTACCTTAGACCTACATCCATGTAAGATTTGGTTGCCAATAGATTTGGTATGTGCCACGTGGAAGGTATAATGCATACATTTTTGCAATCACTCCGTACTAGTGACTACGTATGAAAAATCGTGCACATACTTACCAAATAGGAATGTGGACTTATTTGTTGGAGATGAAACTTTGTACGGCCCTTAGGCTACCCTAGACCTATATCCAAGCAAAATATTTGGTCTCCAACTAATTTGGTATGTGCCGGGTGGAAGGTATAATGTGTACATTTTTGCAAGCACTCACTACTAGTGACTACGTATAAAAAATGGCGCACGTACTGACCAAATAGGCATGTGGACTTATCTATTGGGGATGAGACTTTGCATTGCCCTTAGGCTATGCTATACCTACATCCATGCAAGATTTTTTCTCCAACTGGTTTGTTGGTATGTGCCGTCTGGAAGGTATAATGCGTACATTTTTGCAAGCACTCACTACTAGCGACTACGTATGAAAAATGATGCACGTACTGACTAAATAGATGTGGACTTATCTGTTGGGGATGAAACTTTGCATGGCCCTTAGGATACCTTAGATCTACATCCCTACAAGATTTGGTCTCCAACTGATTTTGTATATGCCATGTGAAAGGTATAATGCGTACATTTTTGCATCCCTACTAGTGACTATGTAAAGTTACTAATGATGGTATGGATGATAATGCAACATCATTGGATGGTCCCTATTATGAGGAAGGAAAAGATTTGAGATGGAGCATACAATTTTTGAAGATTAAAGAGGGACATATGGTTTTCAATGATAAAAAGGTATACTACAATTTCAAAGGACTTAAAGAATATGATAACAAACCAAGATTTGTCCCTTTAGACATGGATGATTTCAATGAACTCAAGTATATAAGTGACATCATATCAAGAGTGGATTTCATTGATACCAAGAAAGATAAAGAATTCAAAAGAAATGCCTCCTTTGTATTTAGTCCCCTAACCTATTGCATCCTCAACAACTTAGAAAGGCTTTTTTTATTTAGATTTAAAAAACTCTTTACCAATAATATTATTTATCTATAAGTAATATATTAAAATTATTAATATTATTTCTATAAAATAAAAAATTAATTATAATTATTAATTAAATAAAAATAACTAACATATGCATTAAAGATATATTAAAATAACTAATTAAAATTTTATATTATTGATATAAAATAAGAACAATAGTCCAATGTATTTTTATTTAATTTAAAAATTAATGTGCAAATAAAACAATATTCTTTCAAACAATTGAAGAATACAAGCACATCATAAATTAAGGGGTATGTACAAAGGCCTCAGATTTTCTTAGTTTAAGGCTTAGGCAGAGTTTCATACCCATAAGATATCATTTGAGTTGTTTGGAATGCGTACTTTTCTATTTTGTACCATGCATCATGCATGAGTGTTCAAAAACATTACACACTCAGTTTGCTTTTAGACTATGTGCCCATCTCCAATGGATATAATGATACTTTGCATAAGATTTACACTACATTAGTGTAGGACCTCTGTAAATTATCATACCCAAATGATATCATTTAGTATATTATGGTTTGAAATGCATCTTTCTCATTTATTAGCATGCATCATGCAAGAGTGTCGAGAATGTGCTTCTTAGCCTATGTACTTGTTTTCGATGGGTATGATACTTTATACAAATGTTAAACTTAAGGCTTCTGCAATGTATCAAACCATTCTTTGGCATGATTTAGAATGCAACTTTTACTTATTTTTAACTCTATGAAATTATCCTTAACCCTGAACCCTACATCCTAAATTCTAAACCTAAACCCTTGAACTTAGAACCTTAATCATTCAAACCATATTCTGAATTCTAAACTCTTAACCTAAGATGCTAAACCCTAAATCATAAATCGTAAACCATACAAAATACTTGCTATATTCTAAACTCTTAACCTTCTAGATACAAATCCTAAACCCTAAATCCTAAATTATAAATTGTAAACCATACAACTTATTTTCTATATTCTAAACTCTTAACCTTAGATACAAAGCTATAAATCATAAACCTTAAACCCTAAATTATAAATCGTCAACCATACAAGTTACTTTCTATATTCTAAACTCTGAACCTTAGATACAAAGCTATAAATCCTAAACCTAAACCCTAAACCCTAAGTTGTAAATTGTATACCATACAACTTACTTTCTATATTCTAAACTCTTAACCTTAGATACAAAGCTATAAATCATGAACCCTAAATCCTAAACCCTATAACCTAGATCCTAAACCTTAGAACCTATATCTTAGACCTCAAAACATAATCTCTAAACCGTAGACTCTAGATTATAAACCCTAGCTCAACCCTAAAATACAAGCAATAATTTATAATTTTTGGTGATTTATGCAATAGCTTAGGGTTGCACCCCCAACTTGTGGCATGCGCAATAGGTTAGGGTTGCATCCACCAACCTCTTACACATGCAACAGGTTGGGGACACACCAACCTATTACACATGCAATAGGTTGGGGGGTCCAAACCTAACCTATTGCACAAACGTGCAACAGGTGGTGGGTGCACCCACCATCCTATTGCATATGCAACAAGTTGGAGGTATGTTTACGTTTTGGGATTTGGAGTTTAGGTTTAGGGTTTAGGGTTCAGGGTTTAGGTTGAGGTACACATCAATATATTTTGTATTTTGATTTCAAGTGTGAGATTTGTTGGGCTTTTTATAATCACTTCCTTGGGAGCAACTCTTTTGTCTATCTCTCTCATCTTTCTCTTCCCCTCAACACAATTCTTGTGTCTGTCTCTCTCCTCTTTCTATTCCATGACATTTGCATGACATCTCCATGACATTTGGTATTTTACTGTATTGCTCTCATCTGCCCCTGCTCTACTACTTTGCTCTACATGCTCTGCTACTTTGCTTGACACTCCTCCTCTAGCTCTTTTTTCCCCTTGCTCTAATTTGCTCCGCACTCCCTCCTCCAACTCTCGTCACTCATATGCTTCCCTATTCTTCTGCTGCTCACCCACTCATCTTCACCATGCCTACAACCCCCCCCCCTTGATACACTATGATCTCAATGTTATATGCCTTCTCATATATTGGCACTTGCGTTGCACTCACTTGGAGTAGAGCTATTGGCACTAGTGGAGACCCTTCATTCCCATGATCAATTCTCCCCATATCTGCATGTCACCACCTTAGATGACAAGCTCACCTGCGGCCTCTTTACGACTGTGCTGTATGGGTTTCCCCTAGATGTCAATGAAGGCCTCAGTATTTTCACAGCAAAGTACTCTCGACTTATTGGGGGGGCCATAATCTGAGTCTTGGAAATGTGCATGGTCTTCGACCTCTCCATCGTCTCCTCCATTGGCTCCCTAAAAAATTTAATGCAACAAGCTAGGCTGGCATAAATACTAAGTTGTACAAATTCCCTTCTTCTCAAAAGGTGCTGATAACCACTCAGCAATGGCTGGATGTAATCTTTGGTCCTCGGGGGGGCCACTATGTATAAACCCTCTATACCACGTGCGTTCAAGGCATATTTCTAAAATCCCTTATCTGTAAATTTTTCATTAATAAAATGTACCCCTTTTCTATACAAATCTGTAAATTTTTTCCAAAACTAATTTAAATAATCCCTTATGTATATTTATTTTTGTAAATTTTAGAAATAAAAAATATCCTTCTGTTGAACTCACGTGATAGGGTTACATATGATGAGTGACCCCCTCGAGCTTTGGTCTGTAAGGCTCTCAACAATCTTTTAGCTCACTAGATGTGACGTTTTGGTCGATAAGGGTCTTAGCAACAATTGCTGAGTTTTTATTACATTTATGTAATCTCTTTTTGTTCAATTTGAGGCTCTCAGTATGCACTATTGTAACTTTTATATTTTGCATGGTTATGGTCGCTAGCTATAATCTTTTGGCCTGTAAGAATCTCAACAATTTCTGAGTTTTTATAAATGTAAGATTCTCTATTTAATTTTTGCTCAATATAAGTTATTAAATTTTATATAACCTATTATTAGATGTAGATGTACATTGTAATCTCTTTTGCTTAATTTTCACTTGATGAATTATAGTTCATTATCTGGATGGATCCATCGGGCCTCGAGTCACCGAGATGGCTTGAAATACTTTTGCCCTCATTTATATTTCTTGTAACAAGGACTAAAATACCATTAAAGTAGGACTACAATTTCCTTGGTTTAGAACCCAAATAGCGCTAAAATAGCTCCAACGACCCATCTTTGTGGTTGCGCAGAGATACATCTAGAAAAATACAATTAAACATTTAGAAAATGCAATTGATGATATGGCCCTTGAGGAGTCCCCTCTAGGGGCAAGGGCCATATCGACATGCATTATACAATATCTACGATGCCACTGGATAGATATGGCATGTCGATATGGCCCTTGCTCCCAAAAGGGACCCGTCAAGGGCCATATCATCAATTGCATTTTGCTTGGTTCACAAGGAAATACATTTTCCTTGGTAAACAAATATATAACTCCAAGAACCTCGGGGGGGTCACTCATCGTATGTAACCCTATCACGTGAGTTCAACAGAAGGATATTTTTTATTTCTAAAATTTACATAAATAAATATACATAAGGGACTATTTAAAATAGTTTTGGAAAAAATTTACAGATTTGTATAGAAAAGGGGTACATTTTATTAATGAAAAAATTTACAGATAAGGGATTTTAAATATAGGCCTTGAACGCACGTGATATAGAGGGTTTATACATAGTGACCCCCCTGAGCCAAGAACAAGGGCGGTAGTTGTCATAGATCTCCTTCTGTTTAAGAGTGCATTGGTCGTCATAGACCTCCTCATGTAATACGTAAAAATAGATAACAGAGCTATAACTCTAAAAACCAGCACGGTGGTCACTCCAAACAACCTTGAATTCTAGGAAATGGCAGATCATTAGGCCAAAGACTACACTGAGGTGATGTTCAGAATGATAGATTGTGTCTCACTATTATGTTGAAAACTAGCGCGGTGGTCTCATCAAGCCAACATATGATTTACATGGGTGTACTGCCTAATGTAGCAAGTGGCAAAGCTACGGGAAAAGGCTGCACGATGATAGGTGATTAATCAGGTTAGAGATTAGGCTAACTAAATATATAATATATTTAGTCACTCAAATGTTTTGTCATTTATATTTAACTCCTTGAATTTGGATCCACAAGAATCTATGATTCATAGGCCTCCAAATGACGAGGAGTACAAAAGGGCGTTCAAGATTAGAACCTACCCTTGCTTTAAGGAGAAGGAAATATATGGATATAAATTATCACCTATCTACTAGCTTAAACGTTGCGTTGAAACGTTGCGTTGTTGAAATTATTTGGAATCATATGAAGCCCAAAATGCTAATGCCATTCCTAAAATGAAATTCTGGTAATGACAGCTCAACAACAGCAGCAAGCTTTTAAAAATGATCCCAAAAATCACCTCGCCTCCAACATGTCAAAATTTTTTAAAGCCTCGCCTTCACAGCCCTTGAAAAATGATCCCAAAAATCACCTCGCCTCCAAGATGTCAAAATTTTTTAAAGCCTCGCCTTCACAGCCCTTGATAAATTAATTGAGGCCGCCCACATCGTGGTGTTGGAATAGCTTCGTCGACCACCATCACACAGTTGTTCAACTTTGTCAACAAATGAATTGCGCAGTAACCAAGAGCAACGGTTACACTTTTCCATATATTAATCTATGAAAGGAAGGTCAACCCTCAGATTTCTTGGCTGCCGGATCATCTAGATATTAATCTATGAAAGGAAGGTCAGATCGTGCCTTCACACTATTATTCTTGGCTGCCATCGAGACAGTTACGCAGCATTAACTTGAATTTTCTAAGAGCTTTCGTGCATCAAGTATGAGCCTAGAACCACAGGCGATTACTACCCTAGTTTGAATATGTTGCTTAGAGCTTTCGATTACTAGTAGGACTCATCTATCGAAAGTATCTTTCGTTCCTGCAGCTTCGAAGTAGCTTTCGTGTTTCATCCATTCGTTCCTCCAGGGTCGCATATTCTGAGTTCATCAATTTGCTCTCCAAGAATCATGCAGTCTAGTAGTTTTTTACCACACGGCTGGCTGGAAACCTTTCGTCTTTGGAGCGTCGGAACGGACATCACCCGTGAGGAATTAACTCCACTTCGCCGGCCTCCTGGATCTCCAAACAAGGACGAAGATCAGAAGATTCTCTTGCAGCAATACCAGAAATTCGTGTTTGAAGCATCGGACGTAGCTCCATCTCCGAAAGAAGGGGATGACCTCGCAACACTCCATCCGTGCAGCTCCAATTACCTGTCCTTGGAGCCCAACCTGCCCGCCTCGCGGTTGCAGCGACGTAAATATTGTCTGTATTTCGTCAGTAGCGCCCTCGTCGTTGCCTCCCTCGTTGCCACCATCAACTACTTGGGCTTCAAAATCCGTCTTTACTGTAAAGAATTCCGGTCTCTTCTGGCTGCGCCTTGGCTCCTCCTCGTTCTCGCTTGCGAGTGTGCTTATTTCTTCAGTATCCTCATCGCTGCTGTTGATTACCTGTTGCCGCCGTCCATCCGCCCAAAGCTTGCGATGCCGGCCAACGACGACAATTGCTGCACTGATCTCCCAACTGTGCACATTTTACTCCCGTGCTGCAAGGAACCAACTCAAGTGCCCAAGGAAAGCATTCGAGCTGCTTTGGCCTTGAACTATCCTGCAGATCGCTTCAAAGTTCTCGTGCTGGATGATGGTGGCGATGACGAGCTCAGAGCTTTCTGCGAGATTTTGCAGGTCGAGAGCGGGAGTGAGCAGGTCGTATACTTGCGACGGAAAAAGGTAAGCCCAGATGAATCCTATATCGATCCTCGTCGCTCTATTGCATTAACTCTCTCGTTGAATCATCCGGCGATCTTTGCAGATCCCAGGCGTCCCTCATAACTTCAAGTGCGGGAATTTGAACTACGGCCTACAGCATTCGGATGCTGATTACGTTGTCATGATGGACGCAGATATGATCCTCCACCCCTCCTTCCTGCGAAGGTTAATGCCTCACATTATCAATTCTCCCGATGTGGCTTTCGTTCAAGTGCCACAAGCTTTTTACAATCTGCCGGTCGGAGATCCCTTAAACGACGCTTGCATGTTCGGCTACGACAGAGTCATGGTACACAGGGATAGCTTAGCTTGTGCGTCATGCGTTGGCACGGGTGCGCTGTTCAGGCGCAAAAATCTGGATGAAATTGGTGGATTTCAGCCACAATCCATTACCGAGGACACCACGACTGCGTTCATGCTGTTTAATCATGGGTACAGGTCTGTATATCTAAATGAGAAGCTACAGATTGGATTGACGCCATGGACATTCGAGGGGTATGTGAAGCAGCGGCAAAGATGGGGGCGAGGAGCAATCCAGCAGTTTGCAACGACATGGAAGAGCATGCTTGGGAAAGGAAGCAAGCTCCATTTTGTGCTGAAAGTGTGCTACTTTTGGCACACTGGATACTATTATCTGTCGATAGCGAACGTGATTCTTGCGTTTATCCTCATGAGCGCTCTAGCATTCCGTCTCAATTTAACAGTTAAAGATGCTGTTGAAAACCGAACTCTGATCGGACATCTGGCTTTGTCCTTGGCGATTTGGAGGGTTGCATGGTATGTGCTATGGTCGGATGTCCCCCTGGCAATTCAAAGCCGCAACCGAGATGAATCGCATTTCTGGTGGATGACCCCTTTCTTCTTCAAGATGGTATTGCAAGCCGCTTTGGATTACAGCAGCACATTCAATTTCGTTCCTACGAGCAGCATCGACCGCCGTGTTGCATCTACTGCCAAAGTAGATCAGCCTGCCTTTTTGAAACAAATCTACCAGCTGAAGCACGTGATCGCGCATCTGGTGTTTCTTGTGCTTGCGTTGGTTATAGTAAGTGCGCGCGTGGGAATTCTTGTGACCAGGTATATGTTCGAGCAATATTCGTTGGATTGATCGTTGTCGATCTTAATTTCTATCTTAACTCGCCTTGGGAACGCGAAAGATCGTAATCATCCTTCAATTAAAGCTTCAGTTTGTGTATCTCTGTGTAGATATGGATTGAGCGATTGCAAGGAGACGTTCTTCGTGCTGGCCTTATCAGTTTTCCTGCTCACGGTTTGCGCACACATGCTTGTGCCGGTGACATACATATTGTGTCCAACCAGTTTCAAGCCAGAGCAGCGCCAGTCCCTGCTACGTTACGACGAAGGTGGAGTACCAAGGTTCACGGAAGCAGATTGTTTACCCAAGTGGCACTGGTCACTGTGGTTCTACGAGCTCATTTCTTACGCGACCCTTGCGTTCTGGAGTGCGGTGGTGTGGTTGACGTATTCAGGCGGAAATGTACAATGGTGCAAGAACAAGCAAGGCTCTTTCTGATGGTTTTACCGCCTGGATTACATATTGTTGTCCATGGACTCCCCTTGTTCGTAGCTAAGGCTGAGTATCTTCCTAATTTAACGTGACAAATACAGCTATGATCCGTCCGTAGTCATTTCTACGTTGGGCTCGGCAGGACAGCCCTGTGTTCAGATTGGAGAGAAAAGTTGCATATACCATAGCCTATTGACTTGTTGGGTGGAAGGGTCCTAAGGGATGTCTTGGTTAGTGAATTGCTAATTAGGTCCATAATCTAGATGAGTAGCATGACACGTGTACCACTGGGTAGAGACCTCCTCAATGGGTCTTAAAGTGGGATGTATGCTTCTCTCTCATCTCTCTTTCTACCTATCTTATTCTCTCTCTCTCACTCACACACTCTCTCTCTTCTTCTTTTATCTCCTTCTGCTGTCTCTCTCTCTTCTTTTTTAATCTCTATCTCTATATATGAAATTCTCATTCTTTTTCTTCTCTCTCTCTCTCTCTCTCTCTCTCTCTCTCTCTTTTCTTTCTTTATCTCTTTCTGTCTCTCTCTCTCTTCCTTCTTTATCTATTTCTCTCTCTCTCTCTCTCTCTCTCTCTATCTATCTATCTATCTATCTATATATATATATATATATATATACATATATATATCTTCTCTCTCTCTCTCTCTCTCTCACATACACACACACATAGTCTCTCTCTCTCTCTCTCTCTCGGATTTCTAATTTTTGAGCAAAACCATTTGAGCATTTGAGCAAATTGGATTAGAATGTAGTTTTTTTGTATCAAAGTTTATGAAAACAATCTAAGTGTATGGACCCCTTTTGTGAATAAAGGGGTCATATTGCTTAAGAAATGAAATAGATATCCTCATTTCTGACTGAACAAGTTTTCTAACCCTTGAAGTTCATGAAATGAGGCCATGATTATGAAACCGTTTTGTAAATAAAGGGTCCATATTGGTCAATAAAAGAAGTGGTTATCCTTGTAAACTAATAAACCACAACAACCAATAACCAAAAAACAAATCTTGAAGTTGCTAGACCCCTTTTTTGATTAAAAGGGATGTATAGTCCACACAAAAAAAAAAGATTACGTTCGACCTTAGCAAAATCCAGTATTCTGCATCTTTGTTACACTAGCTTAATTTTAAGTCAAAATATTTTCCACTCATAGTTTTCTAATTATTCTATATTGACAATTTTAATATGTTTCCAACCTACATCACTACAAATGAAGATATGATTTATCACGTAAAAGACATGTTCAAAGTTTTGTGATTGTAAAATCATCCTATAAGGCGTCCCATCACAATTATCACAATTATCAAGTATCAAGTATAGAAATAGCTCAAAGTTTCCATGAGTATTGAAAAAGACTCCAAAACATTATTTTGGTGGTTCAAAATCTCCATCGCAAAAAGTATTATTATAATAGTCCTTTCAAATTTTGTTTAACATCATGAAGGTGCACGTGCAATCTTCAAAAACCAGGCCTTGAGGCATGCAAGATAATGATGTGAAGATCTCTTTTGTACTCAAGTTAGCTTGGTGACAAAAAATATTATCTTTTCTATCCATATAAGTAATATGTAAATAATATAGCCCAATTTTAAGTCAAATACACTCACAATATTTTCTATTTTGTTATTTGTTGTATATTCCCATACATGTTCATATTATTTCAAATAAGTTTTCAACCTATGCAAATGAAAATGAAGACATAATTTATCACATAGAAGACATGTTCAAACTTTTGTGATGTAAAATCATCCTTCAAAATGTCCTACCACAATTATCAAATTACTCATGGAAAAAAGGATTTCTTATATCCAATCCAAGGTACAAAAGGAAATGTAACAAATATAGCCAAATTTTAAGTCAATATTTTACTCATAGTTTGGTATTTGGCTACTAGATGTGTTGGGTTCATGTTATTTCAAATAAGTTTTCTACAAAGCGTCCTGCCACAATTATCAACAAGTAGAGAAACAAACCAAAAATTTACACAAGGAGAAATGCAAAAGGCTCCAAAAACATTATTCTTGTGGTTCAAAATCTTCATGGAAAAAAGGATTATTATAGATATCTTTTCATTTTGTATTCAACATCATGAAGGTTCAATCCGCAAAAAAATACCATTTTTGTAGTTCAAAATCCTCATGGAAAAAGGATTATTATAGTAGCCCTTCCATTTTCTGTTGACCATCATGAAAGTGCAGTCTCCAAAAACTAAACCTCAAGGCATGCGGGACAATGCCTGGAATATCTCTTTTTTACTCAAGGTGGCTTGGTGAACAAACATATTATTTTTGCTATCCAATCCAAGGTATGAAAGGAAGATGTAATAAATATGTTTGCATGGAATATAGGCATCCAATTTGCATGATCGTCCAGTGAAGTCTTCACAATTGCAAGAAGGAAATGGAGAAATGTCAACCTTGTATTCAATACCTTTTTGCATTGATCCTTCTGTAGAAACAATGAACTCAACATGCTCCATAGCTTTCATGACTGTTGCATCCTTAACAATGCATTTCATGACCAATGACCTCTGAATTCTATCTTCCATTTCTTTGGAGATTTTGTTTCGCCATCTGATTGCTTTGCCATCTCGACGCCAAGGTCAATCTTCACATGTCAATACTATTGTTTCATTATGGGCTTGAATTGGTGAAGCACAACTTGCACCCACCATCGGAGTTGACACTCCTAATATGACAAACCCCGAGCTTGTCAACCTGGAAATCTCTACACTTGTCAAGGATGTTCTTGATTGAACCTTCCACCTTCCTGGTGATGGTCCTGGAATACTTGTAATGCTAGTTGATGGCTTCCACGTGTGGGTTACATCATTTCCACAAAACCAAATCATTTGGGAGCGCAATCCAATTGGTGTTTGAATCCTCCCAAATAATGATAGTGCAACAACTCCACGTCGATTCTCATGATCCTTTATATTGACAAGCTTGTTACATTTTCCTCCTTGTCCAAGCCAAGCCTAGCAACGGACTTGGCTTGATTTTCACATAAGCTCATGCATAAGCATGAGCTTATGCAGAAACATGAGCATAAGCTCATGCTCACTCATGAGCATAAGCATAAGCTCATGCGGAAAAAGAGAAGGAGCTTATGCGGAAATAGAGAATGAGTTTCCGCATAAGCTTCTCTCATTCTCTATTTCCGCATAAGCTCATGCATAAGCTCATGCTTTATTTCCGCATAAGCTCATGCTCTATTTCCGCATGAGCTTATGCAGAAAAAGAGAAGGAGAGAAGCTTATGCGGAAACTCATTCTCTATTTCCGCATAAGCTCCTTCTCTTTTTCCGCATGAGCTTATGCTTATGCTCATGAGTGAGCATGAGCTTATGCTCATGTTTCCGCATAAGCTCATGCTTATACGTGAGCTTATGCAAAAATAGAGAATGAGAGAAGCATAAGCTCATTCTCTATTTCCGCATAAGCTCATGCATAAGCATAGCTTATGCGGAAACTTAAGCAATAGCTCATGCTCAGGCATGAGCATAAGCACGAGCTTATGCTCATGCGGAAAAAGAGAAGGAGCTTATGCATAAAAAGAGAAAGAGGAGCTTATGCGGAAAACAAGAAGGAGAGAAGCTTATGCCGAAACTCATTCTCTATTTCCGCATAAGCTCCTTCTCTATTTCCGCATGAGCATAAGCATAAGCTCGTGCTCATGCATGAGCATAAGCTCGTGCTTATGCTCATGCGGAAAAAGAGAAGGAGCTTATGCAGAAAAAGAGAAGGAGCTTATGCGGAAATAGAGAATGAGAGAAGCATAAGCTTCTCTCATTCTCTATTTCTGCATAAGCTCATGCATAAGCTCATGCTCATGCGGAAAAAGAGAAGGAGCTTATGCATAAAAAGAGAAGGAGCTTATGCGGAAATAGAGAATGAGAGAAGCATAAGCTTCTCTCATTCTCTATTTCTGCATAAGCTTCTCTCATTCTCTATTTCCGCATAAGCTCATGCATAAGCATAAGCTTATGCGGCAACTTAAGCATAAGCTCATGCTCATGCATAAGCATAAGCATGAGCATATGCTTATGCTTATGCTTAAGCATAAGCATAAGCATAAGCTCATGCTTATGCTCATGTGGAAAGAGAGAAGGAGCTTATGCATAAAAAGAGAAAGAGGAGCTTATGCGGAAAAAGAGAAGGAGCTTATGCGGAAATAGAGAATGAGAGAAGCATAAGATTCTCTCATTCTCTATTTCCGCATAAGCTCATGCATAAGCATAAGCTTATGCGGAAACTTAAGCATAAGCTCATGCTCATGCATGAGCATAAGCATGAGCTTATGCTTATGCTTATGCTTAAGCATAAGCATAAGCATAAGCTCATGCTCATGCATGAGCATAAGCATGAGCTTATGCTTATGCTTATGCTTAAGCATAAGCATAAGCATAAGCTCATGCTTATGCTCATGTGGAAAGAGAGAAGGAGCTTATGCATAAAAAGAGAAAGAGGAGCTTATGCGGAAAAAGAGAAGGAGCTTATGCGGAAATAGAGAATGAGAGAAGCATAAGCTTCTCTCATTCTCTATTTCCACATAAGCTCATGCATGAGCATAAGCTTATGCGGAAACTTAAGCATAAGCTCATGCTCATGCATGAGCATAAGCATGAGCTTATGCTTATGATTATGCTTAAGCATAAGCATAAGCATAAGCTCATGCTTATGCTTATGCTTAAGCATAAGCATAAGCATAAGCTCATGCTTATGCTCATGTGGAAAAAGAGAAGGAGCTTATGCATAAAAAGAGAAAGAGGAGCTTATGCGAAAAAGGAGAAGAAGCTTATGCGGAAATAGAGAATGAGAGAAGCATAAGCTTCTCTCATTCTCTATTTCCGCATAAGCTCATGCATAAGCATAAGCTTATGCGAAAACTTAAGCATAAGCTCATGCTCATGCATGAGCATAAGCATGAGCTTATGCTCATGCGGAAAGAGAGAAGAAGCTTATGCATAAAAAGAGAAAGAGGAGCTTATGCGGAAAAAGAGAAGGAGCTTATGCGGAAATAGAGAATGAGAGAAGCATAAGCTTCTCTCATTCTCTATTTCTGCATAAGCTCATGCATAAGCATAAGCTTATGCGGAAACTTAAGCATAAGCTCATGCTCATGCATGAGCATAAGCTCATGCTTATGCTCATGCGAAAAAAGAGAAGGAGCTTATGCATAAAAAGAGAAAGGGAGCTTATGCGGAAAAAGAGAAGGAGCTTATGCGGAAATAGAGAATGAGAGAAGCATAAGCTTCTCTCATTCTCTATTTCCGCATAAGCTCATGCATAAGCATAAGCTTATGCGGAAACTTAAGCATAAGCTCATGCTCATGCATGAGCATTAGCATGAGCTTATGCTTATGCTTATGCTTATGCTTAAGCATAAGCATAAGCATAAGCATAAGCTCATGCTTATGCTCATGCGGAAAAAGAGAAGGAGCTTATGCTCATGCACTAGCTGCAGGCCAATGCAAATAACAAAAATAATAAATGGAAAGAAGAGGAAGCACTTACCTATAAAAGTATGTCCCGCTCGGTGTAGTGGACTGGCCCTACAAAAGAGAGAGTATGTCCCGCTCGGTGTAGTGGACTGGCCCTACAAAAGAGAGAAAACAACCCATTTTTTCAAATAAGATGTTAGTGGAAAGAGGAGATTACAAAAGCATTGAAGGGAGGAGATTGAGGAGACAAGGATTAAAGGAGGAGATTGAGGAGACAAGGAGAAAGAGAAGGAAGAGAAATATAGAAAAAAGAGGTGCGTTTTCTTTCTTTCTTTCTTGAAATCTCATTTTTTGTTTCAATCCTTTCAAATCAGGCATGAAAACTAGTTTACATGTTTAGCAATACAAGTAGAAACACTCACAAAACCAAAGCTAACAAACAAACAACCTACATTGTTGAAACAAACTCACCTCTTAAAGAACTTTCTTTCAGGAAACCAAAGAGGGAAAAGGAGAGAGAGGGAGTACAAGAGGTAGGAGAAGGGTGAGGAGTGGAAAATAGAGTGAGAGGTTGCTTGGAATAGATGGGAGGTCGTCGAAAATAGGTGGGAGGAGATTTTGGGTTGCTTACTTGAGAGATTAGGAAATGGATTGAGCAAAACGCCGTGCGTTTCGGTGTTTCGGGTTTTAACCCACAGTGTCGCTATATAGCGACGCTTATTCGTCGCTATATAGTGACGTTTTTAATTAAAAACGTCACTATATAGCGACGGAACAGAGCGTCACTATATAGCGATGCTTACTGTTCATTTTTTTTATATGGCCTCAAGTGAAGCTCAAACATGCTATGCTTATAATTGTCAATATCTCCTCTTACTATATAGCCTTACTATATAGCATTTTTTGTTTCAATCCTTACTATATAGCAATGTCATTCTTTTTTGTTTCAAGCCTTACTATATAGCATTTTTTGTTTCAATCCTTACTATATAGCAATGTCATTCTTTTTATATGGCCTCAAGAGAAGCTCAAATTAAACATGCTATGCTTATAATTGTCAATATCTCCTCTTCATGCTTATGTTGTGATTTTATAAGTGTAGATGGAAGGGACGAGTGGAAGCTCATCCGATGATGCGCCAATGCCCGAGAGCACGAAGTGGCTTACGGAGAGGTTATACTATCATTGCACTCATTGCAAGCGAGAAGTACGACATCAACATCATATTATCATGCGCCACTTGCGGATGTATGGGGAGGAGCCGAAACCAGTACCCTCTGTTGGTGTTGCACATGTTGATGGATCATCGGTAAGTCAAAGCTATTTAAGTTCGCAATCTTATTGTATACCAAGAAATAGAAGATCTTATATTTACACGAATGAGCTTATCACAGGATGAGGAGGGTAACGAGGGTACACATATACCTTCTCACTTTCAACAAAACTATAGTCTCCCGGATGACGACGAGGGTATGGTCGACATGATGGATTCCATTTCTAGGGGCACTACATCCCACGTACACGTGATGTCAGAGTCTGAGGTCAAAATGCGAGAGTTGCAATCAACACAATTGTACGAGGGTGCTAGGATGTCCAAACTACGTGCTTGTCTCTCAATCTTGAATCTACAAGTACAGTATGGGTGGTCGGATACAAGTGTCTCGGCCTTAATGAGGTTAGCCCTTGCATTAATTTGACTCATTATTTGGATATTGTTTGTCTTGAGAATCATCATTTGGATAGTGTCTTTGTCATAGGTTGCTCCAGAAGATGTTGCCTGCACCAAATACCATGCCCGCATCAAGAGATGAAGCGAAAAAGATGCTAAAAATGGTGGGTATGGATTATGATACCATCCATGCTTGCCGTAATGATTGTATTCTCTTTCGTCGTGAGCATGGAGATTTGGCTAGTTGTCCAAAGTGTGGGGAACAACGATATAGAGATGACTTGCAGGGTGAGCGGATATCGGTAAAGGTCTTAAGACACTATCCCATCATTGCAAGAATACAACACATGTTTCGATGCAAATCCATAGCGGAGTTGATGACATGGCATGCATCTCATCGGTCCACTGATCACACATTGAGGATTCCAGCAGATTGTGTAGCTTGGAAGCACATAGATAATCAGTGGCTGGACTTTGCGAGAGAGCCACGCAACTTACATCTTGGGCTAGCCATGGACGGCGTGAATCCTTTCGGGTTACGCTCGACATCTTGGTCGACATGGCCCATAGTCGTGGTGAATTACAATATCCCACCATGGCTAACAATAAAAAAGAGACACCTCATGCTTGCACTACTTGTGCCAGGAAAGTACAAGGCAAAAAACATGGACGTGTACATGGCACCTTTGATAGAGGAGTTACAGATATTATGGAGAGGAGTGCAGGTCTTTGATATTTCCAGAGCTCCTAGGCATACCAATGATATTTTGGTCAGGGGTATCTTGATGTGGACCATGCATGACTACCCAGGATATGGAGAGTGCGCAGGTACGTGGTTATGTCTTTACATGTACAATGAGGGATTATGCTTTTTTTTACTCTCTTTTGCACGCATGTCTTGTACTAACATATTCATGCACGCGTACAGGACTTGTTACAAGTGGGTACCATGCTTGTCCTGTTTGTGGACCCGCTCTGAAATCGCTTGCACGCTACTCGAAACATATGAGGAAAAATGTTTATGAAGATCATGCTCTATACCTTCCGCTCGACCATCTCACACATGGAGGTCAGCTTGATCCACCACCATCATATTTGAAAGCAAGTGATTGGATTCAAGCTTGGAGGGTGAATGGAGAGAAACCTCCTCCTGGTATGAAGAGGCTATCGATCTTTCACGAGCTTCCTTATTGGGGTCAGTTACAAATCAATCATCTCTTGGATCCCATGCATATCTTCAAGAATGTGGGGGCTACCATTTGGGCACACTTGGTTGGTTCCAAGGACTTGAGAGGAGTGCGAGAAGACTTGCGTGCTATGAATAGGATGTCTCGTTTGTGGCCCCAAGTGCATGCTTCGGGAAAAGTTGTCCCCCCGAAAGCAACGTGGATCCTCTCTACGAGGGAGGAGGTAGCGATCAAGGCAGACATTGCCTCTTTTCAAACACCGACAGGGTACATGCGTTGCTTGAAAGGAGCATTTTCAAAGGACAATAAGCTTAGTGGCCTCAAGTCCCATGATTGGCACAAGGTTTTACAGGTATTCTAAGTAGAATTAGTGTACCGATAATAGTGATGCGTTAGCGTAATTATTATTATGTTATATTGTTGACATGACTTCATTGTTGCTTTGATAGTTCATCCTTCCAATTACAATAAAAGGGTGCTTACAAGAAGATGTTAGAAATGCTATATTCAAGATCTGTGGTATTGTGAGGTATGCTTACTATCAATTCGCATTATGTATTTTCTTCATGGACATGTGAAATAGGTGGATATCTCAAATATCTTACATATGCATGGACATGTGAAATAGGTGGATATCTCAAAAAGAGATCTCTATATCGAGCATTGAGAAGGCTAGGGTGCAATCCATCGAAGCCGTATGCTTGCTTGAGAAGCACTTTCCCTCAAGCATTATGACAACTCAAGTCCACTTGCTTGTGCACATAGTTGATGAGGTGGCTATAGCAGGTACCGTTCATAATCGATGGATGTTTTTTCTCGAGCAGTTTATGAAAACTTTAAAGGGGTTTGTAAGACAAAGAGCAAGACCAGAAGCAAGCATGGCAGAGGGATGGCTTGTGCAAGAGTCATTAGTATATATCACAGAGTTTCTTGCATCCACGGATCCTGATATGCCGCAAGCTTGGCACAACAAGGATGATGATCGCATCATTGGCGAGGTCCCCCAAGGAAAAGGGATTGAAAGAAAGATGAGCGAAGAGCAAATGGAGAAATTCAATAAGTTTTGTATCCTCAATAGCCCTGAGATGCAGAAGTGGATTGAGAGATATGAAGTGGCCAAAGCAGAAAGAATAAATGCAAGGACGAGATTCAGAGTAATGTATAGGCGATCACAACCATATCCACGAAATCTGGCTCTTCTCCCTACTCACATGTCACTTGATTGGCTACAACTGGTTGAACGTAAAGCTGAACGTGATGGAGAGACAATAAACGAGCGCGAGCGGGAGTTATCATCTGGATGTATGGTGCATGTAAGTTTCTTATCTCTTGACATAATTAAGTAATTATTTGTGGCAATATATTCTATAAAATAGGTGCATCTTCATTGTTTTAATGATGCTCTTTTACAGTACAAAATGTACAGTGCATTATGGTCATATGGACGACATTTTCACGTGGAACGCATCGACTCAAAGAGAGTCACGTATGATTGTGGAGTCATGGCTAACTTCACACAAGATAGCCGAGCAAGTACTTCAGATACCAATCTTCTCTCCTCACAGTTGGATTATTGTGAAACCATACGCGACATCTTATATGAAATGGATTTCAGACGATTTACTATTTTCATTCTTGATGTAAAATGGTTTACAACTACTTAAAACGGTCCCCATGCGACAGTGAGAAAAGATAGTAGCGGTCTCTTTGCAATAGACTCCACCAAACATTGGACCGATGAAAGTGATACTTTTGTTCTTCCCGAGCACTGTGGGCAGGTGCATACTAATGATTTAATTAGTCGAAGCTTTCGTTTTTAAAGTCCATTGATATATATATAATTGACGACATTTGGCACCCATCTTCAATATAGGTGGTTTTTCATCCGGATCATTCTGATCCAAGATGGTGGTACGTGATCCAAGTTGCACCACGAAGTAAGCAAATTTTTGAAGATCGAGATGTGGATATGGAGATGCCACTACCAATGCCGGATCCAATTGATGAATCTAGCGAAGAAGATGTAGATCACCATATGAGGCAAGAGGAAGATGCGCATAATGACATACGGGAGGAGGATGGAGATCACGATATTGATGAGGAAGACAACAATCATCAAGATCAATCACCACACTTAAGCTTTATTGAAGAAGATGATCAGATACTTTTAGGTGAACGTACGATACTAGAGTACGATGATGATATAGGAGATCAACTCGGTATAGAGTTAGAGATAGACTTGCTTGGCGCCTTAGACTTGGCTCAAGATGAAACAGTTGATGTAAATGCTCTTATTTGATTTTTCTCATCTCAAACTTGGACATGAATATATGAGCTTCAAAGGCTTGATGTACATGCTCTCATTTTTTTATTCTCTATGAGCTCAGACATGTATGAAAATTTAAAAAATTTTGTCATTGGAAAAAACTAATTTTTAAGGCCTTTAAAAAAAAAAAAACCTCTTTGTAAAAACGTCGCTATAATATTTTGTCTCAGTGTCGCTATATAGCAACTTTTAAAAGTCGCTATATAGCGACTTTTGGCAAAAGTCACTATATAGCGACGATTTACGAAACCCGATTTTTATACCGACGATTAACGCTAAGCGGGCGCTAATCATCAGTACGTAAACATCGCAATAGGATGCGTGTGTAGTAGTGATCTTTGCAAATGACCACTGATGGAATACCTGTAATGCTAGTTAATGGCTTCCACGTGTGGGTTACATCATTTCCATAAAACCAAATCATTTGGGAGTGCACTCCAATTGGTGTTTGAATCCTCCCAAATAATGATGGTGCAACAACTCCATGTCAATTTTCACGGTCCTTTATACTGACAAGCTTGTTACATTTTCCTCCTTGTCCAAGCCAAGCCTAGCAACGGACTTGGCTTGTTACAGGAGCTCTTTGCAATGCCCAATTTGCATCATGCACTTCATATTCTTGTACACTCTTGGAATCATCATCCTCAAAACTCTCTGTTGCAAATTTAGTACTAGATTTTGGAGACATGGAGTATCTTTTCTTATTTGCATAACTGTACTCAGGGCGGTGACTATCATCCTCACATATATTTAAAGGAATTGACTTTGGCCTTTTCCTTCGCACAGTCTTGTCATCTCCATCATTAAAACATACTTCAGATACAACACCCATTTCCTTTGCAACATTAATTCTTAGATCAACAACTGTTTTGGCACTACTGTCAATCCGAGATTGGATAGATATTTTTCTCAAGGTCTCTAGACACTTCCGATAAACTGGCCCTTCAAAAAAGATGTAGATCTAGAGCTTTGTAAAATTGCATTTGAGAGGTCACTAATAGAGGCATTGTAGAGACCAACATATTTGACATGGTTCAATCCAGCCCTCCAACTACCATGAATAGACTCTGCTAGATTTGTTCGAGGTATCTAGTACTTCTCGTTATCTAACATACTCTGTAGACCAAGCATTAATGCAAAGACATTGTAATGACAAAATTACATTATTAACATGATTTAAAAAGATTCAAGAAAAATACAAATCCAACCTCTATAATGTAGTGGCCCCAATGGGAAATCCTAGCATGCCACCATGCAAACCAAGTTTCAAGCCGTGGCAAGTCTGAATCACTTGCATGGCCTCCATGCCACCATGCCCTTAGGCTTCTCATTTTGACTTCTGTAGCTTGCTTTGTAGAGGCATCCTTCCAGCGTCTAGCCTTTGCATGGGAATGAAGACTTTGCTCCCAATGGAAAAGGCAATAACACTCTTTCCCTTCCATTATATTGTCAGGGCCACCATTGAAAGTGGCACGTACAGCTCTCCAGTTGGCTTGGGTCTCATCCATTTCAACCTTCTCATAGGCCTCACGCAATCTGTTCTTTATAGGTAGTTGCATAATAATCTCAATGACACTGTGTTGTTTGTCATTCTCAATGTTGCTAGCTGAATCATGTTTCCTTGCCTCATCATTTTTGTTGCAAATAGAGTAGAAATCTTTTTTGTTTTCGTGCACTAGAGTCTTCTGAAGTTCATTGTCATCAAGCTTGAATCTTTCTCCCTTCACGGTGAAAATATCACCAAAGTGTGCATCAAGGTGAAACATTTTGTATCCATCGTCATGGGCTTCATATTGCAGGTCCATTGTCAAATCAGACCCCTTATCACCAAAGTGCTGATGGACAGATATGGACCCAAGTGTGAATTGAAAATGGCTAGCAAGCACCATCTCTGACAACACTCCTCTACTTATGGAAGTGCGAACAAACATATGCAAAGATCTATCCTCATTTTGAATTGTGATAGATTCCATAAGAACGGAATGGTTGAGTTGTGCAACTCAATGAGATGAAGTCCAAAGGGTGAGATCAAGAGCAGAGAGTTCGTTTCAAGAACTCATTTGAAACAAGAGTCTGCCACAAGAAAAGTTGCTCACAAATGCTTTGCACACACTACCCATTGTTTATACTCACAACTTTGTAAGTTTGATCTTGTGAAAGTCGACACAAGTGTGACAATAGTACTGAACCATGATGTAAATTTTAGCAACAATACTATAATACCATGGACTCTTAGACCTTTTAATCCCCAGCCTTTCTTTGACACATATGGGAGCTATTGCAAGCCATTCTTGCTAGTAATTACATTTCATTATTGCTACATATTCATTCCGACAATTTGATATAAGTATTTTAAAGTTGATAGATAGATATAAATTATAATTGTGGTGAACAAGAAATGGTTGGTCAGCACATCTCTAACCTTTTGAATATAAATTATGATGTTAAAAATATGCCAAAAGTCTATTTCATCGATGAAAGGGGTCAAGCTCTCCCTCCTGCTTTGCTCGCTTTGCTCTCCCTCCCGCTGGGCTCCCCCGCTCTCTCTCACTCTCCCTCCCACTGGGCTCCCCTGCTCTCTCTCGCTCTCCCTCCTGCTTTGCTCACTCTCCCTCTCACTGTGCTCCCCCGCTCTGCTCTCCCTCTCGATCTGCTCACTCTCCCTCTCGCTCTGCTCTCCCTCTTGCACTGTGCTACCGCTCTCCCTCGCTCTCCCTACCCGAGCTTCAACAAACGCTCATGGGTTAGGGAAAACTGCTACCTCCATGTTGGGTATCTTGTGTATATATACTTCAATGTACTAACTACCTCATTGCTTGATCTCTCCGCTCTTGGGTATCTTTGAATAACGGAATGCTATCACAGGACATGCTTATGTTTCAAAAATTTTAAATAAAGTTCTCGAGTGCTTTGCGTTTTGATCACAATAATCTAACCGACTTATGCTATGTTCAGGTTCAAATAGGTAACCATAGTTTCACCTTCGACCATCTCTACAGTAGCACAGGTTCTCCATAGTCTACCATCTTTGAAGATTGCATCTCACCCCTTGTGGACAGGTATGGTATCAGATTGATCCTCATACAAAACATAAGTATAAACAAAATACACTGTGTGGTTTAAGGACACATCACGTGGTTTTCCTATACACCACATGATATTTTGACATATGTATGCATAGCACTTGGAGATTTTTTGCTTCCCTTTTAGACACATGCACTATTATGAAAATAAGGCAAGGAGACGGAGGCAAGGAGACGAGGAGGCCTTAGGAGGCACAACACAGTATATGCGAGATATTGTACGCTTTCGTGGTTAATAACTTGTTCTTGTATTCTTAATAACTTTTCTTTGTATGCTTTTGTTGTCTAGCTAGTCTCCTCAAGCCCCATCATCTCATCAAGTGCAGCTTCAATTAGCAGCATCACGATCAAGCTTCAGGTATTTTCTATTTTGAAGCCTCTTGGGCTTTCTTCGTATGCTATTGAAGTAATACTGGGACTTAATTGACCTTGTAAGTCTATTCTATGCCATGCGGTGACTTATTTTTTTAAATGCATTTATGTCACATTGGCAATATGGTAAAAATAAAAACTTTTGAGAGGAGGGGGAGAGGTGGAAGAGGAGAACGAGGAGGTAGGAGAGGTGGAAGGACAAGTAGCAAGAGAAGTTTACAAGTGGAATCTGTTTCAAAAAGAGGTTGAAATTGGAGTTGAAGAGGATAAGGAGATGGAAGACATTGAAGACACTACTATTCTAAGAAGAGAAAGAAAGAGGATAAAAAACTGGATGAGGAGTTTGAGCAAGAGTTTCCTGCTGCACTTGATATTGTACAGGGGAAGGATCTCATTGAATCTCTTGCAATCAATCTTGGAAAGATTGCTCCCTTGATCCCATTATTTCGTTGTGTTGTAAACACAAGAGTGAGAGGCCTACGAGCTGATATGGATAGCCTAAAGCAAGCTCTAGAGGTAGAAAAATATATTCAACAGAAAGGAATGTTTATTTTATCTACAACACTTCCGGATGGTGTTTCACAAGAGGTGACAGATGAAATTGAACAATCATGGGATTCTTGTTGGAGGGATGTAAATGTAGAATTTGAGGCACAGATTGTTGATGATGCTGATTGGTCATTTTTGTCTCAAAAGATGTTTTTTGTGTGGGAGGGGAATCACCGGACTGTTGCATGGATGTCTCTAATTGAAGTGAAATTCAAGACATCAAAGGCATGGCATATTTGAGTTTTAGCAAGTTTTATTACTCCAGAGAAAGAAACAAAAATGAAGCTAATAGCTGCTCTTCAAAGGTTCAATCTGTAAGTGCGAGTTCTTGCTCACATGTGTTACTTTTTTTTGAGCTTTTAAGGGTTTTGTGCACAATTCTTAATATGTTTGAAGCTATATATTTTTTATTTTTCAGCCTTAATGAAACCACAATTATTAAAACAAATCTCAAGGATTATTTGTACAACATGAAGACAATGTGTTCGTGTGATGAGAATGAGTACTTATCACTTTTTTCTGAGGAAGAAAAAAAGACACTTGAAAAGCATAGGGCAAATGTTCAAAGCAATAAAGGATCAAGCACTTGGTATCCTTTGACATCTCTGATGCTAGGGAGAATGGTATTTGCAGTAAGTTTCATACCATTTGACATGGATGTCTTTTGAATTAGAACTAACTACTTCATTGTAATCATTCATTTCTTTGGAATATATTTTAGCCACTATACAAGCAAGATTATGAGGCAAAGCTAAAGGAACTTCAACCGAATTTGAGTGTTGCTGATATGGAGAAAGCACTTAAAAGTATTCGAAAGGATTTGAATCTCAAGTACGGTCGAAAAATGATGAAGGTATGGTTAATTTAATGATTCTTAACATAAAGTTGATTTTTTAAAGTGTTCAAGTGTTTTTTGAGATTGAGAAAGAACATAAAAAAAGGATGTCAATATGATCTTTGTTTAGAAAATGAACAAGGGATGGGATATGCATGTATTGTATGATCAGAAAATACACTTGAGTGTGATGATTGCATGTATTGTTTATATGTCGATTCTGTCTATTGTCAAACCAACAAATGGTGAAGATTGGTTTAATATCTTGTGGAGCCTCTCATTTGATGATAAATCATCCATTGTCACATTGGAAAAATTGTATAACATCTCCATTGCAAAGGTCTCAAAGGAGACACAACTAGCAACCCTCAGAATCTTAGGGTCAGATTCAAATTTGAGAACAAGTTATGGGATGCCAAAAGCTGATAGAGAATTCATAAAGTGGATGGTGAAAGAGGCATGGATGGATCAGTTTCTTTGTGAATCTGAGAGGTTACTCTCTCAGGTCTTGGTTGCTAGTCAACAAGCTAGCTTTGTGTTTCCTCAAGATCCTACGTTGAGAGAGTATTTCGGGGAGATACAAGCAATGAACAGACTTGAACTTTATGAAGATTTAAAGGATTCAATGACTGTTGCTACAGTTGCAACAGGACAAATGGAGATGACGAGGGCATCTCGACGATTGGTATTTAGGTAAGCAATATATGTTTTTTCCTTTTCAATTAAAAATCCATCCTTAAGTATTTCACTTTTGTACTAAGACTCTTATTGTATGCAGATTCTTGCAATCCTTAAAAGCTATTGGTAAGATTGAAAAATTGTTGCCCATATGTCGAGTATGGACAAAATTCAGGACTTAAAATTCTGTATGTACTCTCTAAACATGATAGAAAAAGAAGGGAAGCAAGTGCTCTCTAAGTGGGAGAGAAAGAACTGCCCATGGTGGCTTGATATGAAAAAAGGATGTTGCATCAAGGAGGAGGTAGAGCTGTACACATAGCATAAAAAGGGAGAGAGTAAATATGAAACATAGATAAATAGATATATATATATAAATATACCTTTATATAATATACATATATAATGTCCAAGTGGTGACTTATTTTATGACTTTAAAAAATCCTTTCTTTTCCTTTCATCATTGCTTGGATCATGAAATTTTGAGCAAATATCCACTTTACGATTCCTCGGGATGACCTAAGAAAAATAAATAGTACCTTTTTAATAGACCCTCTAAGGGTATTTTGCCAGAGGAATATGGTTTGAAAAGCTTGCCCCAACCCTATTCCACCGGCGAAATACCCTTGGAGAGCCTACACAGAAGGGGTCATAACTTTTGCTCCTTAGCTCAGATTGAGGAGCTATAAAAAGGAAAAATGTTCAAAATTCAGTGATCTATGCAATGGTAGGCTTAAAATTATACTTTTTATAGTTATAAAAGAGAAAAATTAAAAATTTTAGGATGTATATGAGAGTTACAACTTCTCCCTTGTTCATATTATGGTAGGAAGGAGTTCTGTAGAGATTTGGAGGCATTGTGTGCACAGCTTATTGAGGTTGATGAGTCTCTAAAGGTGTGGATGGGAAAAGACACCTCTTATTCCCTCTTCTTTTCCTCTTTTCCTCTTTTCCTCCCTCTTTCCCCCCTCTTTCCCTCCCTCTCTTATTTCCTCTTCTTCCTCTCTTTTCTTCTTTTCCCCTCTCTTTTTTGATTCTCTTTTCCCCTCTTCCTTCCTCTTCCTTCTCTTCTTTTCCCCTCTCTTATTTCCTCTCTTTCATCCTCTTTTCTCTTCTTTTCATAAGCATATGCATTTGCCTATACTTATGCTCATATGCTTGTGCATGAGCATATGCTCATATGCTTTTCCCCTCTCTTTTTTCCTTCTCTTTTTCCCTCTTCCTTCTCTTCTTTTCCCCTCTCTTATTTCCTTTCTTTCATCATCTTTTCTCCTCTTTTCATAAGCATATGCATTTGCTTATGCTTATGAATGAGCATATGCTCATATGCTCATGCATAAGCATAAGCATATGCTTTCTCTTTTTTCCTCTCTTTTCTTCTTTTCCCCTCTTTTTTCCTTCTCTTTTCCCCTCTTTCTTTCTCTTCTTTCTCTGCTTTTCCCCTCTCTTATTTCCTCTCTTTCATCCTCTTTTCTCTTCTTTTCATAAGCATATTCATTTGTCTATGTATCTCTCTCATAAGCTTATGCTTATGCATGAGCATATGCTCACATGATCATGCATAAGAATAAGCATATGCTTTCTCTCTTTTTCTCTTTTTTCCCCTCTTTTCTTCTTTTCTCCTCTCATTTCTTATTTTTCCCTCTTCTTTTTCCTTCTTTTATGCTTATGCTCTTTTCCCCTCTCTTTTTTCATTCTTTTTCCCCCTCTTCCTTCCTCTTCCTTCTCTTCTTGTCGCTTCTCTTATTTCCTCTCTTTCATCCTTTTTTCTCTTCTTTTCATAAGCATATGCTTATGCTCATATGCTTATGCTTATGCATGAGCATATGCTCATATGCTCATATGCTTTTTCCCTCTCTTTTTTCCTTCTCTTTTCTCATCTTCCTCTCTCTTCCTTCTCTTCTTTTCCCCTCTCTTTCATCCTCTCTTCTATTCTTTTCATAAGCGTATGCATTTGCCTATGCTTATGCTTATTCATGAGCATATGCTCATATGCTTTTCCCCTCTCTTTTTGCCTTTTCTTTTTCCCTCTTCCTTTCTCTTCTTTCTCTTCTTTTTCCCTCTCTTATTTCCTCTCTTTCATTTTCTTTTCTCTTCTTTTCATAAGCATATGCTTTCTCTCTTTTTCTCTTTTTTTCCCTCTTTTTTTCTTTTCTCCTCTCTTTCAAAAGGGTAATTTTGTAACAAACAATGTTAGCTATGTGACATCGAGGCCAAGATATATTGATAAAGAAGGAAATTAAATTCATGAACTCTTCACCAAACCTTGTCTTGCACATGTCGATAACCATGTGTCTATCCAACTCCTTTGTCCATGTAAGTATTGTGAAGAGAGTGGGAGAGAAGTAAGGAGTCTCACTTGCAGCTTTCTCACATACACAATGGGGGAATACACACAAAGGTCAAGGCTGAAAATAGTTTTTCTCTTCTTTGTTGTGAAAGCCAAAAGAACTCTCTCTAAGTACAAAAGGAATAGGTGAACCCTATATGTGGGTCTCAAACCAAACTCAGCTAACCTAGGTGGCATACTAACTGAGCCACTAACTAGAGTACATAAAGATAACTGTCATCCCCAGCTATTATTCATGGGCGGTGTACCAACTTCATCTACAGCTAACAAGTCGGTGACATAAATGCACAATGATCACCCTGGCATATCACGAGAGGAGCTCGATATCTCAACACTCCCCCTCGAGTTCAATCCCGATTTCTGCACACCAAGCAGGTCTCTGAGCTTTCGTAGCTTCTTCGTGCCCAATGCCTTCATGAATATGTCAGCTACCTGATCCTCTCTGTTGATATAAACTAGATCAATAAAACCTACTAGAACCTTCTCTTGCACATAATGATAATGCACCTCAATGTGGTTTGTTCTAGCATGATAGACTAGGTTATTTGCCAAGTGTATGTTGTCACAATAAATGAAAATTGGCCCATCTATAGCGTCTCCTTAAGCAATGCACTATACAATCAGTTGTTACAGATCGACATGAAGATCAAGAAAGAGATATCCAAGATTGTCATCGATGAGATTGATCACTTGGAGGAGGAACATAGAGTTCCCAAGAGTGACATAGAGTTCACAAGATGGTCATATTGCATGAGGAACTGTGGGAAGGCCTTCAATACTATAAGAACCATAGTTTGCGAAGTATGTTGGCTAAAGGCTCCCACTGTGCAAAGTGTTGAGCCTGCATCTTGGAATCCTTGCGTAAATATAAAGTCCTTCAAAGATCTTAGACTTTATCTCTTGTAACCTTGGATATATATTACTCGGGACTTTTTTAGGTGCTAACCACCCCTCCAATATAATCGACTTTTCAATAGAACTTGAGTTTAGTAAATTGTCTTCTTTGAAAAAAAAATTAGTAAATTGCCTTTGTATTTATCCATACTTAGATACAATGGTGGTCACTTTTCAAAATGTAGAAGAGTAAAATTTGGTTGTATACTACCTGGGTATATAACTTTAGAGGTTGACTATACATTTGGCTTTTCTATATAACTTGAGTTTTAAAGCAATAATTCACCATTTATACGTCCTTGGATACAATTGCTTCACTCAGTTGGACCTTATAATTTGAAAATGTTGCATTTAGTTGGATTCAAAGGTTCTATTTTCTTATGACCGCTTCACTCATGACATGCGATTAGATGGTAATTCTAACTGTGTGGTGTGTTCTTACAGTCTTTCTCAGCTTAATGCTAGTTCTCATTCTAATCAATTGTTATTACAACTAGATAAACTGACTAAATGCTAATCTAAGCTTGTGAACTAGATGCAAAGTCATTATCATTATAGTCTAGATTCTAGCTCAATGCTAATCTGAGCCTGTGAACTAGATCATCCCTCATGCACAATCATTGTTATTATATTCTAATTCCGACTGGTCTGAACCTATGAATTACATGGTCCCTCATGCACAGTCATTGTCTCACTAAAATAAGCTCGGTGGTTGTTTGGTATTAGTATGTTGTTTGGGATTTATATTTTCCCTTGTTTGGGATTTATTGATTGGGATTTACTAAAACAAGCATGGTGGTTGTTTGGGATTTACTAAAGGTTATATTTTGTGGGGCTTGCAGGTAATCCTAAACAAAAATGCATTTCGTTGCCAATGCCTACCTCCTATGACCAATGCCTACCTCCTCTAGCCTTAACTAGGGTTTGAGCTGACCCAATCATGATTGCATGATGTTCCAACCACCAAGCTAGATTAGGATAATCACATTAAGTCCAAGCTAGCCTGGCTCTGTTGTTTGAGTTGAACCAACCACGCGGTTGCATGATATTCCAACCATCGGGCTGGTTTAGGAATCACATAACTGGTTTTTGAGCTAAGCCAACCACAATTGCATGATGTTCCAACCACTGAGCAAGTTTAGGATAATCACATTAAGTCCAAGCTAGAGCCTAGTTATGGTGTTTGAGCTGAACCAACCACACGGTTGCGTGATAATCTAACCACCAAGCTGGTTTAGGATAATCACATAACTGGTTTAAGGCAATGTTTGAGATGACCCAACCACAATTGCATGATGTTCCAACCATCGAGCTGGATTAGGACAATCAAGTGATTTCTAAATGTGTACATTGATGGAGGTGCATTGATTAATGTCATGAGTGAGAAGACCATGATAGATGCTGATTTAAAATACTCTATACTACCTCTCCTTATCACATCAAATTGGGTGACAACAGTAGGGTTAAGACCTTGGGATTTGTGAAGAATCTAGAAGTGGATGTATGTGGAATTTCTATGCCGACTACTTTTCAGATGATCCCTACAACGCTTTTGTGATGATTTCATACTGTTGACAAGAAAAGGAGTTTCTTTCCAATGGGGTGTGGAGCAACAAGAGTCTTTCTAGCAACTTAAGGAGGCCGTCCATAAAGGCCCAATATTGAAGCCCCCTGATTGGTCTCAAGACTTTTATGCAAATCCAAGTGTATCTTTGCATTCTGTTGGTGCTATATTGCTACAAAAAGGAGAGGCAGGTAGAATGCAACCCATCTATTATGCCAGCCAAGAGCTTACAGAGGTGGAAACAAGGTATGAAGAAATGGTGCAGCAAGCTCTCTCTTTGGTGTTTTCAGTCAGAAAGTTTTGCTCCTATTTATTACCTCGACCATTTTTCTTTCTTACCTCTCAGTCTGTATTAGCATATCTAGTTTGCAAGCCTAATCGTGGGGCGAGATTTGCAAAATGGTTGTCAGAGCTTCAAGAGTTCTCTTTCTCTTTTGTCACTAAAAATACCACTAGGTCCACTATGGTAGATTTGCTCACAGGATGGGAGGATCTGGGAGAAGAAAAGAAATGTAAGGAGAACATTAAAGATGAAAGAGATACACCATCAACAACTTTTGTTTTGTATTTTGATGGGGCTTTTAGTCCTTCATGCCAACAAGGAGCCAGGGGGATAGTCTTGATGAATTCTAAAGGTCAAGAGGTGTGGGCAAGAGCACAAGAGCTTCCAAGTATCACAACTAACAATGCAGCTAAGTATAATGCTTTGATTCTTGGTTTGGAGGGTTGTCTTCAAGTCAAGTTAAAGAATTGGAAGTAAGAGGATATTCTCAGCTCGTTATAAAGCAAATGCTAAATGGGTGAAGGAGGGTGATAAAATCTCTATAAAAGGAGCCCTCCTCTCCCTTTTATATCAATATCTTCCACCATTAGGCCTGATGTTGTTGTAGCTCTAGTCTCCTCAAGCCTCTTCCATGAGCCTTCTCTCCCTCTTGTAGATATTCTCTTATGTAGACTCTTGAGTCCATCTCTCTCTACTCCATTTTCTCTCTATGAGTAGTCTTGGAGCTTCCGCTCCCTCTTGTACATGTAAGAAAATAATACAACATCTATGCTCAACAGATAACAGGATCTCGTACGCAAGAGAAAAAACAAGATAGTATGGAGAATAAAAAATTTGATTATTGTAGAATTGATACAATAGATGGCGCTGCCTCCCAACCGTGCACTCCTGTGAAAGAAGCTTTGATGGTGTGCTGGAAACAATAGAAGATGGAGGCTGGATGCCAAGGAATCAGGGTTGCTATAGCCAATGATAAAATGGGCTTTGCGGGCTTGCTCTTATATAGCCACTAGTCATAGTCAATTAGGCTCAATTGGGTGGCTGACCCAGTTTGCCCAAAACAGTGACTGGGGGTCGGCCTTGAAATAGGCCACCGACCATACGATAGAACTCGTGTGCAAAACAGAGCTACTGACCTATGGTCACCATTCGGCCTAGAGCCATTTAGGATCATCTGAGGCTCCAAACGTGCCTCGCAACCCGAGAGTGGGTTGCCTCGGGAAATGCTCCATCTACCCTCAGTGCGGTCAGTCAAGGGATGCCTTCCCACACTTGCATGTAGCCTAGTTGGTAGTGTGCCAACTCTATCTGAAGCCATCCAGCCATCAGGCCACACATGGCCCCCATCTGGTGTCCAAACTAGGACCTACCAGATAACTGATCTACTCAAATGCCTTCTCCTCATATGGGGGGCTTACAAGTAGAGCTAACTGGTTCTCGTGTAGTTACAAGAGAGTGGAGCATTGATAACTAACACCCCCCCTCCACCTGCAAGTGAACTTAACTTTTCGGCCCAATGCCAAGTCAATGAAGATGCCTCTCCAGCAAGTCTCTTCCAAGAGCCTTCGTGAAGATGTCCGCAGCATTCTCTGTAGTCGGACTGTACACCAAGTCGACCTCTTCATGCATGATGAGCTCACATACAAAGTGATATTGAATCTCAATGTGTTTTGTGTGAGCGTGGAACGCCAGGTTCTTTGCAATTGCCATGCAACTCTGATTGTCACATGATAACTACGTAGGCTTGTTCTGCACTGCACCCATGTCTCCAAAAATCCTCCTCAACCACACTGCCTCGCAAGAAGCAAAGCATGCAGATTTGTACTCGGCATTGATAGAAGAAAGAGCAACTGTGGGTTGCTTCTTGCTGACCCATGACACAACTCCAGATCCAAGTGAGAAACAGTACCCTATCACTGATCTCCTGCTATCCATGTCTCCTGCCCAATCCGAATCATAGAGTCCGATCAAGATGTTGCCCTTGGTATAGGTGACTCCATAATCAAATGTGCCTTTGATGTATTTTAGCACCTGCATCCCTGCCCTCCAATGGCTCTCGGGGCTTATTGGAAAACCTGTTTAGTACACCAGTTGCAAAATTAATGTCCGGCCGCATGTTGCATAGGTAAATCAAGCTGCCCACAAGCCTTCTATACTTCACTTTGTCCATCAGTGGTGATGAATCCTCGTTTGAGAGCTTCGCATCAACCTCCATAGGGGTACCAACTATCTTGCACTCAGCCATGCCAAATGCCTTCAATATCTCTCTAGCATACTTCAGCTGTGAAATGATGATCTGTTTCGGCTCTTGCCAAACTTCAATCCCCAAACAGAAATGCATCAGTCCGAGGTCTACCATTTTAAACTCTCTTCCTAGCAAATGCTTCGTCTATGAGATCTTCTCTTCATGGTTCCCTGTTATGACAAGGTCGTCCACATAAAGGACCATGATCATACACCTGCCTCCTTCTCTGTAGATATACAAATTTGCATCAAATGGGCTCCTCCTAAACCCGTTTTTCAGAAAGTAGGCATCAATTCATAGGCACCATGCTCGTGGGGCCTGTTTCAGCCCGTAAAGTGCCTTCTTCAGTTTGTAGACTTTACCTTCTGAACCAGGGATCTAAAACCTGATGGTTGTTCCATGTATACCTCCTCCTTGAGATCTCCATTTAGAAAGGTAGATTTCACATCCATCTAAAACACGCGCCAACTTCCCTGGGTAGCTAAAGCCAAAACATTGCGAATTGTGGTTAGTCGAGCTGTGGGAGCAAAAGTATCTTGATAATCAAAACCATGTACCTGTGCAAATCCTTTTGCCACGAGTTGAGCCTTGTACTTATCCAACATGCCGTTGGACTTGTACTTGGTCTTGTACACCCACTTGGTTCTGATTACCTTGCATTTTGGTGGTCGATCCACAATGTCCCAAGTGTTGTTCTTCATTATGGAGCCATACTCTGACTGCATAGCCTCCATCCACCTATCATCACCCTGTGCCTCTTCAAGACACTTGGGTTCATCAGCACGGATCACTTCTGTTATCAAAGCATAGTTGACCAAGTGTTCCTACGCCCTTCTTTGCTCTCTAATCTCTTGGACCAGTGGTGTTCGAATGGTTCCTCCTCAATGGCTGGAGGTTCTTTGCTATCCAAAAGTTTCTTTACCCACTTCGGGAATGGCCGTTGCCATTGTGGTTCTGTAGGCTCTTCTTCATCTTCTTTGTCTTGAATCCTCCCAAGCACCATTGGGGGAGTTTGGTCTGCTACTGGTGGCGGTACTGGATGGATATCTTGGTCTTGGTTGTCTAGGAAGAAAGCATCGTCCTCCAATTGATGCGGCTGTTCTCAGAAGACCACATCGTGACTTATAATTACCTTCTTGGTAACAGGGTTATAGAGACGGTAACCCTTCGCCTCTTCACTGTTGCCCAAGAAAATACACTTCCGACTCTTCGGTTCCCATTTGGTCCTGGTAGCATCAGGGACATGCACAAAATAGTCACATCCAAAAACTCTGAAATGTGCAGCTGAAGGTTTCTTAGCAGAAAAGGCTTGTAGTGGAGTCACCCCGTTTACAACCTTTGTATAGCTACGATTCAGGATGTAAACTACAGTGTTACATGCTTTAGCCCAGAAAGTCTTTGGCAAATCTTTCCCTTTCATCATACTCCGGCCCATTTTGTAGATGACGTGCATCTTGCATTCTGCTACTCCATTTTGCTGTGATGTATGTGCAAGGGTTTTTCCCTCTTGATCCCATGACTTTTGCAGTAACTTTCGAATTAAGTCGATGTGAAATCTCCACCTCTGTCTGATATCAACTTCTTCACCTTCCTCGTTGATTCTTTCTCGACCATTACATGCCATTCCTTGAACCTACTAAAAGCCTCGTCTTTCGTCTTCAGGAAGTATATCCATATCCTTCTACTATAGTCGTCGATCAGCATCATGAAGTAGTAGGAACCACCCAAAGCTTCCGTCTCCATCTTTTCGCAGAGGCCCATGTGAATGAGCTCTAGAGGAGCCTTTGCCCTACTGGCCTCTTTAGGAAAGTGTTGCTGATGCTGCTTGCCCATCATGCAAGCTTCACATACATCGGGTAGATCTAAAATTTCTAGTAGGTCTACAATCATTCCACTTTTATGCATCTCCTTCAAAGAACTAAGGTTTAGATGACCAAACCTCTCATTCCATAGCTTAGTGTTCTTCACATCGGCTCGAGCACTAAAAGTTGAGAGTTCGTAAATGTTCTTGTGCTGTGTATCTTTACCAACGACCTTTCCTTGAAGATCTAGGATCTGTGCACCATTCTTATCGAATTGAACTTTGAGGTCCTGATCCATGATCGTAGAAATGGACAACAAGTTCCTCTTGATATCTGGCACATAAAGAATATCGGACAATTGTTTTACAACTTTATCTGACTTGAGAGCAATCATAACTTTTCCTTTTGTTGGACATTTTGCATCATTGCCGACTGCTACCATGATGTCATTCCCTAGCGGCTGTAGAGAGGTATACCAATCCTTCTGACTGGTCATGTGGTGTGATGCACCACTGTCAATGATCCAAGGTTCATTCATAGGTATAGGAACTGCCTCTGTGCAAATCTCCTCAATTGCTATGAACAGCTCTATTGTTATTGCTTACATGATATTGCTGGACTCTTTCTTTACTCCGTTCTTCTCATCTGCAATCTTCTTTCGGCACTCATTATGCTTGTGCCCTGCCTTGTTGCAATAAAAGCACTTGATCTTCTTCTTTCTCTTTTAATCATAAGAAGAAGACGGGTTACCAGAGTCCTTACCCTTACCTTTCTTTGATCTAGTCCAGAAAGCCGAATCTTCTTCAGTCCTCACCTTTTGATGCATCTCCTCCTCCAGAAGCATCGCGCTGAAATCCTCAAAGTTGAACAGATTTATGTTCTGCGTATTCAGTGCCATAACAAGACCGTCGTACTTTGGTGGGAGAATCCATATGCACCTTCGTGCTAGATTCTCGCTAGTGATGGTGATGCCAATCACAGTCATCTAATCACGCAGATTCTTCACCTTAGTGATGAACTTCTCTGCCGCTTCAAACTCAGACAACTTTTGGGTCTCCAGAATCTAAATCTGCATCTGATTCGTGGTCTCATATTGATTTTTCAAGACCGTCCATGCCTCCTCCGCTATGGTGACATGTTGAATTAACGCCATGATAGAATCACTAACACTACAGATAATAGAACACAGTGCAACTGCATTTCTTCTTGTCCATGCAAGAATCTCATCCGCAGTTGGTACTATCTGTTGTCCTGCATTGGTTGAACCGGCCTCACATCCACCCCAGTAGCAGTGTCCCAAAGCTCATATGCGCTTAGAATGGTCTTCATCTTGAACTTCCAGAGTGGATAGCTACAGCCGTCCAACTTTTCGCTTTCACCGAACGGTGGGATTCGCAGTCTTGTGGGCTTGGCCATCTCTCCCAATCTGCTCGCAAACAGAAACACACTACCAAATCTTCTTGCTAGAGTCCAGGCTCTGATACCATGTAAGAAAATAATACAATGTCTGTGCTCAACAGATAATAGGATCTCGTATGCAAGAGAGAAAACAAGATAGTATGGAGAATCAAAAATTTGATTATTGTAGAACTGATACAATAGATGGCGCTGCCTCCCAACCGTGCGCTCCTGTGAAAGAAGCTTTGATGGCATGCTGGAAACAGTAGAAGATAGAGGCTGGATGCTAAGGAATTAGGGTTGCTGTAGCCAGTGATAAAATAGGCTTCATAGGGTTGCTCTTATATAGCCACCAGTCGTGGTCCATTAGGCTCAATTGGGTGGTCGACCCAGTTCGCCCAAAATGGTGACTGGGGGTCGGTCCCAAAATATGCCACCGACCATACGATAGAACCGGTGTGTAAAATAGAGCTACTGACCTATGGTCACCGTTCATCCCAGAGCCATCCTGGATGATCTGAGGCTCCAAACGGGCCCCGCAACCCGAGAGTGGGCTGCCCAGGGAAGTGCTCCATCTACCCTTAGTGTGGTCAATCAAGGGATGCCTTCTTGCACTTGCATGTAGCCTAGTTGGCAGTGTGCCAACTCTTTCTGAAGCCATCTAGCCATCAAGCCACACATGGCCCCCATGTGGTGTCCAAACCAGGACCTACTGGATAACCGAGCTACTCAAATGCCTTCTCCTTATATGGGGGGCTTACAAGTAGAGTGAGCTGGTTCCCGCGTAGTTACAAGAGAGTGGAGCATTGATATCTAATAGTACATATGAAACCTCTTCTTCTCCCTTTGTGTTTGTAGTGTTTTGAGTTGCATTGGAGTGGAGTCTCACTCTATTGGTAATGAAGGTCACTTTAGGTAATGAGTCTTTGTGTCTGACATTTTGTTTTCATGATAGTTTTTATCCCTGTCTAGTAAACTGTCCATAACTTTTTGGTTGCTTCTTTGTTTCTTACGAAACATATATCAACACGAAGCTCTCTTTAAGTCGCATTTCTATATGTGCTTGGATATTAAATCAAATATTGCTACAAAATGTTATGAGTATTTGTGTCTGATAGTTTGTTTTCATGATAGTTTTTACTCCCTTCCAGTAAACTATCCATATCTCTTCAACTGTCTATCTGTTTTCAACAAAACTTATCTCAGTGCGAAGCCCATCTCAAGGCACATCTCTTTGTGTGTTTGAATATCTGATATCATGTCTCTACTGAAAGTTATAGACCTCTGTGTCTAATGATAGTTTGTAGTGTGTTTTGAGCTGTGTAAAGGTGTCTATGAAGGAGGTGCAATGTTTCCTCGGAATCTACCCATCTGACCCAATCAGCCCCTTTAAACTCCTTGATATATATTAGTTCATGTCATGTTGAGCTGAAAGATCTTCTTTCAACAACGTATCGCTCTTCTCTTTGGCACAGACCGGCTCGTTGAGATTATGGCCTCCGCTGATCCTTTCCTTCTTCCTATGCTTGATTACAACATCACTTGGGATGTTACCATCTTCATTCTCATCTAAGGGAGGAAAGTATGGTGTGGTATCTTGGCATAGAAGCTTCTTTTTAATGTCATATTCTCAATGATAAATATCTTTGTCAGTTTAGAGGCTTGTAGTCTATAAAGCTTGCCTTCTCCCATCCTTCTTCTTTGTTCAACCACAAGACTCACCCACTCAAAATTGGAAACTGAACCTAGATTAAGTCAACTTTTAATAGCTTCTCGATCTCTTAGGACTTCTTGTTGATGTTTACTCAAATGCTCTTGTATTTGACATCTATGCTTTGTTTCCTCCTTTAATTCTATACGAAGGTCTTACCCAATTGAAAGAAAAAAATCTTCATACGAGGTGATAAAGAGACTAGAGAAATGCATCAGTATCTTCTTATAAGATTCTTGTTTATCTTTGAAACATAATGTTCTTTTTTATATTTTATACTCTCCATAAAAGTCTCCATGTATCCATAATTTTTTCTCTTTAGCCTCTAATTTTCCCACATAACCTTATTCTCCCAGGAAACCCTCTCTAAAGCTAGAATTCCCACTCACATCCCTAGTCAAATTAGTAGCATCACTATCATTTTCACTACTTTCTTCACTACTCTCACTTGAGCTCTCTCCTCTCCCTTCTTCTTCCTTTTCTTCCTTTAACAAGTTTCTATCCACTATGCTAAAATTTTCTCTCAACCCCTTTCTATCTAAAAGTGTGAGAGCCTCCTTGCACTAGTCTTGCACTAACTTCACTAACCTCAGCCATGGTCTAAGTCTCAGGGGGGTCACTATATATAAACCCTCTATATCACGTGCGTTCAAGGCCTATATTTAAAATCCCTGTAAATTTTAGAAATAAAAAATATCCTTCTGTTGAACTCACGTGATAGGGTTACATATGATGAGTGACCCCCCCGAGGTCTAAGTGGACAAGCTCCCATGCTAGTCATGGATGATGTTTTCCTCTTAGTTTTGTTAAGAAGATAAACTTTTATATTGGAGTTGAAAGTTTGTATGCCCTAATAAAAATAAAGGATTGAAACATTTGCCAACAATTGAAACTTTTATGGGAAAAAAATTAAAGTTTTGCTAGGATTTATAACATGAATGGAGCTTGATATCTCAACACTCACCCTCGAGCTCAATCCCAATTCCTGCACACCAAGCAGGTCTTTGAACTTGCATAGCTTCTCTGCACCCAATGCCTTCATGAATATGTCAGCACTAAAGGAGTAGTTGCGACATGCTGCAGAGAGGACAAGAAGGCTGCTGCGTTGACTGTATGTTGAGAGCTTACACAAGTGTCGATGAAGCTTATTGCTCGTTGTGCATTCGGATAGGCTATTTGGGGTGTCTGAAGTAGCTTGGTTGCTTTGTGCATTGCTAGATCATTGTTATTGGAGACTGTGTGAAAGCCAGCTTTATCATGGGGAGTCACTGCTGTAGAGCGGCTTTGTTGACAGATGGTTCGCTATTGTTGCCTCCTCATTACAATGAAGCTGCGTGTGTCTTCTTATGTTTTCAGCCAGTCTGTCACTTCATTCAATTCATGAGCTGCACTTGTTGCTTTGGAGCTGTAGAGTTTTGTTAGGCACTTGTAGCTTTTGTCACTTGGTGTTGAACTCCCATGTTGAAGCTGCTTGTCAAGTTGTTTTGCTGAGAGTGGTGCTTCCTTTGTTGCTTGAAGTGCTCATTGTAGACAACAAGGTTTGTTTATGCTCTTGCTTTGCATCTACCGGAAGGTGAGGCTGCTAGCTACCAGAGACCTATGTCTCTATCTCTTTCGAAGGTTCAAAAAAACATCACTCTCTTCGGAAAGAATAACCCCTAAAATGTTCTCAAAATCAAAGAATATCTCCTCTATTTCTCTCTTAATGCTTAGCCTCTTTCTCACAGTAAGAATGAACGGAATTTTCGTTCAATGTATGGAATTCTCTCAATCTAAAACTAAAACTAATCTAGGAGAAGACATGCGCTCCTAAGGCAAGTCCATAACTAATCTAGGAGACTACACCTAAGCTCTAATACCATGAGAAAACATGCATGCCTCAAGATCTATGGGGCGCTCTAAGGTGGATGGAACCTATGTGGAAACATGATGAAGAGAGTGCTCATGACATGTACCTCAAGTCAATTAGGTTCCAAGATAGATTAGCTTGGACTCATAAAGAGAATCTTGAGATAGTGCAAAGTGCTTGATTTATATTACTTCAAATGAACCTCCCTTTTATAGGTGAGGGTACTTACATCCATATGCTTGCTCACATGTGGGATATCTCCACCATGTGGCAGCTTGCCCTTTACTCATACCTTTTCTCTGCATGTGCTCATGGCACCACAACTCTCAAAACCTCCCCTTGGTGCCTTCATCCTTTGGCTACTGCAAGATGGTCAGATGTGAGTTACAAGATCAAATCCTCCCCTAGGGTGCTTACATGGCTACTCTCAGGTGGTCAGGTTTGATTTACAAGATATAGGCAAAGTTTTTATTTCTCAATACATTCCATTGAGGTCACCTTTTGGCTCATGGCTTGATGGCGATGGCATTCGATTCTTTGCTTGACATAGCTTGATGCACGATGCTTTGTTCTTCCATGTGCCTTGATGCTTTATGTGTGGATGCCATGCTCTATGCTATGGTCATCTCATGCACTTGTGCTTTTGGCATGCTTATGACAATGATGCGTGCATTTATGCTTTGATTTGTCATTTGTTGCAAAGGTCTTACCATTAGCTTTGTTTTTGCTTTAATAGCAGTGTCTAATTGCTAACAATGATTCTGATCTAATACGCATAGAGCTCAAAAAGACGATCACTTTCTCTTTTTGGAGCGTGTCCAAATTTGTCCTAGACTGGAAGTTACGCCTTATTGAAGTTTCTATGAAGAAGAGGTCTTTGATGATGTGGCATAGGTTGTTCACATGCTGCTTGCAGGACTGTGCTTAGCAAGAGGTTACTGTGCTGGGGTGACACTATGCCACGTGGCAACCTTTTAATCAAATGAGTTAACTCAAAGTTCAAACAAACCTAACCATGGTTAATTTTTAATCTTGACACATGTCAAACTCCTAACCATGGTTATTTACTTGACCATTGACCATGATAAGATAAAACTAGCTTTAGTAAGACCAAAGACTAAACCAAGGTTACTTCTAACCCTAGTTATAACGGTCACATGTCAAATTGTGGGGAACCTTAGGAGAGAGTGAAGGATAAGGTCGTTTGTGATGCTGGTGATGCGCTGTCGATGAAGGAGGTCGAATGGAGTCGAGGAAGCTTGGAGTGTTGTGGAAGAAGACGTTGAGGTGAGTTGGAGAGCTTCCTATGTTGGAGGCTTGAGGCTTGAGGAGAAGCCACAGAGGGCTTGACAACCATGCTAGAGTTAGAGAGTCTTATGTGGAGGCCATAGCTATTCGGCCAATGATGCCAGTGTTGGAGGAGCAGTCACAAGGTGTAGATGGCACTGGTAGTTGTAGAGTTCATTGCTATGTACGCTGTTGTTGCTGTGTGCATTGGTGATGACCTTGTTGGAGAGAAAGCTATAGCCCGTATGCAGTGATCCTCTATGCTGACATAAACTAGATCAATAAAACCTACTAGAATCTTCTCCTACACATAGCGATAATGCTTTGTTCTAGCATGATAGATTGGGTTATTTGCCAAGTGTATACTGCTCATGTTGTCACAATAAGTGACAACTGGCCCAGACTGATGCATATCATAAAGTAGCTTATGCAACCAAGATACCTCACATATAGCCATTGCTGCACCCCTATACTCAGCCTTTGTGCTCGATAAGTCAATTGTAGGCTATTTCTTGCTGCTCCAAGTGATTGCAACACTCCCAAAAGAGAACATATATCCACTTGTAGATCGTCTATTAGAAATACTACCAGCCCAATCAACATCAGTGTATCCATGCAATTGTATTTGAACCCCAGTCTGAACCCTAGTCTCATAAAATAGTCCATAATGCAATGTGGACTTCACATACCTCAGTATGCATCTAGCTGCATCCAAATGCGATTTTCTTGGAGCCTGCATAAACTGACTTACCAACCCAATAGCATAGCTCAAATCTGGCATGGTAATAGTCATATAAATCAGACTTCCTACTATGCGTCTGTACATAGTAGGGTCTTCCAGAAGCTCACCTGCATCTATGCTCAACTTCACATTCTACTCCAAAGGAACTGAAATAGGCTTACAGCCTCATCCCATATTTGGATAGTATGTCCAATCCATGCTACCTCTGCAAGATCCATATCCCACTTGTGGATCTAATCACCTCAATTCCCAAGAAGTAACATAAATCTCCCAAATCCTTCATCTCAAACTTCTGCTTCAATAGCATTTTCACATGCAGGATATCTTCATCACTATCACCTGTGATGATCAAATCATCAACATAAATGACAAGTAGCATAATGCCTTTCTTTGTTTTTCTCACATGAAGTGAGAAATCTACCCTGGAAATCTAAAAGCCAATAGTGACAAGATATCTTTTCAGACCATGCTCTGGGTGCTTGCTTCAAGCCATACAAGGCTTTATTCAACCTACAAACAAACTCAAGATGTGAACAGCATGAACATAACCTGGTGGCTGCTCCATATAGACCTCTTCTTGCAAATCACCATGCAAGAAAGCATTCTTTACATCCATCTGATGTAAAGACCATCCCTTTGATGCAGCCATAGCAATGACTGCTCTTATGGCTGCCATCCTTGCAACCGAACTAAATCTTTCTTCATAATCAATGCCATATGTCTGTGCATACCCCTTGACAATTAATCTTGCCTTGTATCTGTTCACAGAACCATCTGCATTGTGCTTCACCTTATAAACCCACTTGCAGCCAATTGCATTCTTGTCTTTAGGCAAAGGCACCAATTCCCATGTAGCATTTGCTTCCAAGGCATTCTATCTTGTAGCCAAATGCAATCTTCGAATCGCGACAAGAAGGATCCAAAGTGGGACCCCATCTTGCCCATCTGACTTGAGAGAGTACACATATGTACTTTACACACAAAACTGTGCGTACTTGATAAGTTGTTGTATTTACATCTTGTTTATGCTTGGAATTTAATTCGCAAGAAGTATCTGCATGGTGCATTGCAGAAGCTGAGAAGTTATTGTCAGAGATGGGATTCTAGGAGGACATGTCAAATTTAAGGAGGATAAGAAAATGTCTCAGGCAACACATAATCTTCCTGCAAAAGTGTCCATGGGTGGAGGGAAGGCAAGGAGATTCCTATCGAACCACAATCTCGACAAAGACCAACATACATTGTCTCAAAGTAGTTTGGCTTGGGAATACTGGAAAGCATTGTGTGAATGCATGACCAATAAGGCTTCTCATCCTCAAGTAGCAACTTTGAGAGCTAAAGTATGGACAAAGGTAGATGCATTCATAAAATTGCTTCGCCACGTTCAAATCGATGAGATGTATTATGAAAGGTTCAGGATGGCTGTGAAAGAGTTTATGCAATTAATGGTGAAAGCATGGGGGGAGTCGCACATTATGCATTACATGGTAATCTTGGCACTGTCGTAATATTTAGCACTTGATTTATAAAAAATTTTTGTTGCTGATTTGATTCTCATCCTATTTGCAGCATATTCTCTATGCACATGGACCATGGTTTGTACAAAATTGGGGTCCTTTGTCAATTTGGAATACACAAGGCATGGAGAAATTGCACTATAGAGCCAAGGCAGCCTAGTTCAAGAACTCAAGGCATGGTGGTGGTGTGACTCGCAACAATGCATTGCATGAGATGTTTGATTGGTTTTTTAGATGTTTACTAGGAAGGACTTTGAATTCTAAAAAGGCAAAGGCATCAGAACTTGCAAAAGCAGTTCAAATTGCATCAAATAATAGAAGGCATAGTGCTTGGAAAGCATCCATAGGGAGTCAAGGAGTTGCATGTTGGTTGCAAGCTAGAGTGAGAGAAGGGAGTAGATGGGTCCAACCACCAATAGAAGCCAAATCTCCAGATGTCCGTGAGAGGAGGACTCAGAGAAGGACCAACGCAGACAGGAGCAATGGAAGAAGTTCAAGGTAGACAAGAGGCCATGCCAAGGTGTTCGGGTACTTGTAAGGCCCCCACCAAGAGTTAGGAAGTCGTACTGAGCAAAACCAGGAGTGCGGGCCTTGAGGGAGATCAAGCAAATGCACAAGACCACTGACAACTTGATCCCACATGCTCCCTTCCAACGTGTGGTACGGGAGATTGCACAGGGATACAAGGATGATGTGCGCTTCATCATGGGAGCTATGGGGGTGCTCCAAGAGCTGTAGAGCAAGTGACCATCACTCTGTTCGAGGATGCCAACTTGTGTGCCATCCATGCAAAGCATGTCACAGTCATGGACAAGGACATGGCTTTGGTGAAGCGGCTATGGAGTGACCCAATTTTGAAGCCCTAGATTCTCTTGCAACCCACTCTTAGGACTTAGACCACCCCCTGCCCTTGAAGGCACTATCTTGTATCTAAGGCCCAAGGGTCGATTTTTTTAAATAACATATATCGACATTCTCTACACTCTTGCATTGTTGTATATTTTCCATTTCAATGCTTGCAGTAAATGATCATTTAAAGTTAAGTTTTGAATTCTGTCAAATCCTGAAGGAATTTCACCATCGTCCGGCACGTCTCCAGGACCCCAGAAAGCCCAAACCTACCACAGCACGAATTTGGGCATTTTGGACTTGATTCATACCGTGGCAGGTTTTGGGCTTTTTAGGGTCGTGGCCACGTACCAGACACTTTTCCCTTCTGTGCGACGGTGAAATTCCTTCAGGATCTGACAGAAATGAACGCTTGATATCCAAAATTAGTGAAATGATACTAAATTGGCTAGAAATTTATTAAATTAACACAATTAAAATGATGGAGAAAATATGTCATCGACTTTAAAAAAATACAATGGAATTCATGACGAGCAATGATAACTTAAAACAAATAATAAAGACATGTAGCCATGATCCATTGAAATATTCATTTAAATATATGTTTATATATACAAAAGGCCTCACAGGCTATCTTTCTTCTTGGCTAGTTTGAATACATCGAGAATAGGGGTCTTTGAATCCCCTAGTGGATTCCTAGATATAAATCGAGCCACAATAGCATTAACATCCTCCTCTCCTACTGCCAAAGACATAGCTGTTGCCGTCAATGCCCTGCCATGAATGTTCGATCCAAAGGCATTGATAGCAGCCAAGCGGTGTACCAAAATGACTTTGTCGGCATTCCGAGTAATGTTGTACTATCCAATAGCATGCGACAATGCCTTGCGCTTCAGCAGCTCTGAAGGACATCGAGGAGAAAATTTGCCATGAAAGACCACGATATGCTCTGTGAGTTTGCCAAGGTAATGGGCCAAAGAATGACCTCACCCAAATGTGCTGCGAACATTACCCCATTGAGATGAGAATTCATCAAGCTCAAATGCATCCTGCAACAATTCAACAAACATTAGAAGACCGACAAAACAAATTATATTGAAAGAACATCAAAATAAAAAATATTGTTCTAACTTACCACTACATCATTGTCGGCTTCTATCCCTTCCTCATTTGCAATGTTGATGGAACCAGGTGCTGTGTGATGTTCCATTTGGGAGGTGGACGCTTTCTCCTAGCCTGTGTTGGAGGTGGAAGCTTCTGCATGAGAGGGTTGTGCATTGTCTACGGACATGTCTGCATCCCTCATTGAAACCAGCATCGTCAAGAGAAAGTCTTCCATTGTTTGGTCTTCAATACCTAAAACCCCGGGATCTTTGACACTTGTGTCAACATCAAACCCTGATAGGACTCCAAGTGCCTCATCCTCTCGTAGTCCAAAAAGAATCTCTATGTCATGGAGGAATACGTACTCTTCTCCATCGATAATGAGGGGGGACAAGGACCATAATTTTGAGTCTAGGTCAACGGTCTCCGATGTAGATTCTTGCTCTATTGGGGGCTCTTGAAGTAGGCTCAATGCTTGAGCTGCTTCCATCTCCTCTGTTGGATCATCCAGAATCTTTTCCATGTAGATGTCCGAGTCTCTAGTCTAGGGACGACCAGATCAGTAGTTCTAATAGAGCAGCGGGTGCTAGATGATAAGGCTTCTGTTAGAATCCAAGAGCATGTGCCTAGCGTGCCCCCCGCCAAGACCGCTAGCACCTCACGGAAGTGCACAACCTTCATGGCCACTATGGAGGCTCTGGCATGTGTGTATGGCAGGTCCCCACCCCTGCCATAAGGCACCCTTACCTAGCCAGCCCTCCAACCTCCACAAAAGGCAAGCTTGGGGGAATTGAAGATAGGAGGGGCAACTTGGACTATTTATGTCCCTTCATCTTCCACACACCTTTGTATGTGGGATAATTCAACCCTTTCTCCTTCTTATCCCCTTTGTCCATGAGAGATTTGCACCTCCAACACCCCCCTCCAATCGATCATGGAGAGAGGTGACCGGGGATCAGACCCGTGCTCTGATACCATGTTAGAATCCAAGAGCATGTGCCTAGCGTGCCCCCCGCCAAGACCGCTAGCACCTCACGGAAGTGCACAACCTTCATGGCCACTACAGAGGCTCTGGCATGTGTGTATGGCAGGTCCCCACCCCTGCCATAAGGCACCCTTACCTAGCCAGCCCTCCAACCTCCACAAAAGGCAAGCTTGGGGGAATTGAAGATAGGAGGGGCAACTTGGACTATTTATGTCCCTTCATCTTCCACACACCTTTGTATGTGGGATAATTCAACCCTTTCTCCTTCTTATCCCCTTTGTCCATGAGAGATTTGCACCTCCAACAGCTTCTTCCTCTAAATTTCCTTCTTGGAGAAGGAAGATGAATGTCATCTCCCATGAAAGGAATTTGGTGCTTGTATTTCTTGTGATCCCTGTCTTTAGGATGTCTTGAACTTTGACTGTTCTAGACCCTTCATCTGTAAGGTTGTCACAAAAGTGGACCAAGCGCTTTACAAACTTGGGTTCCTCTATGAACAAATACTTTATGTAATCTATGGGTACCCATCTCTTTGAAGTGTGGTCAAGTGTATAGGCAAAATTTGAGAAATTATCTTGCATGTAAAGGATGAGATCTGAGAAGTCATCCTTGGCTCGCATATATGTCCCTAGGACATCTAAAGTCCTATCAAACACTGAAAATAGCTCTTCCTCACGATCTACAAATGCAATTTGTAAGATGAAGTCATGGAACATAGTTCTAGCTGAATCCATGGCAAATAGCAGTTGATGCAGGGAGTAACTTCTGAGGAAAGGAGTTTCTATGGCTCTCTAAATGTGAAAGTGAGAATGTGATGTAAAAAGGGCTCTTATGCCTTAATATATATCAAAACCCTAAAAATTAAAATTAATCATAAAATCCCCAAATTTTTTGAAAAACATTTACCACCATGAACTGAAACGAGAAAACATTTAAAAAAATAACATTTTTATTTAATTGTCCATCATCTTTTGAAGTAATAACTAGGATTTGATATACAAAAAATTAAATGTTGCACTAGTCAAACACATTGTTAGCAATCTCCAAAGTTGCAGGAGGAATGAAATTGGCACTATGCATGCACTTTTCACATGGCAGCTGATCTTACCACCATTTAAGGTAAAGTAGAAGGACTCTCACATGCCATCCTCCATGACCTATGGGTGTTCTCGCACATCCCTTAGAGTCCATTGCGATGTGACATTCACATTCTTGACATCTCCCTCTTCAACATCAATAGACAAACTTACCCCTGTATTGTCTTCATTATTAGAGTCTAGGGGAAGCCACCAGCCATTTGTTTTCTTCCAACACTTGTACTAAAATGCTAAATACAACATTTGGCATGACAAATGGTATCTCATAACCACATTTTCTTTACGTGCATGACATTGAAACACATCACCCTTTTGGTCACCTGACCTGGTTCCCCAATTCATCCCAAGTAAATCTTCAAGAGCATTTTTATCTACACGCTTGCAGGACCACATAGTTTTCGTTCTGTGCATATGTATATTCTGAAATAAAGAAGCAAAAATGTGCATAGGCATAAACCAAGATAACCTTGCCCATTTGGATCCAAATGTAAACTTCATGGCCATGCCCACATCCTTTGCAATCTTGTCCTTATACTATTGCAATGTCCTCGAGTCCACATTACTGCAATCCATGTCTTGAAGTTGTGGTGGTGCAATGGTTTGCAGACGGCCATAGCTTGATGATGTCATTAGAGTGATGTATGTTGCATTATACCAATACAAATTCTTCATTTGTAAGAGGCCAACTTCTCCCCGGCATGATTTGCTTACCTAAATCCTCATGAATCACAGGGAACTTGCCTATGAATGATTCAACTAGTTCCCACTCCTCAAGGTTCAAAGGGAAAACATATGCCACCATGAATAAGAGCTCTTAGAAACAAACACAAAATTTCCAAAAGGACTCATTACATTTACAGGTGAAAAAGGGACATAGATAGAAAGGCTCACAGTGTGATGGTATCCTAGATTGATTGAATGATGGAGGAAGCCACATATCTTTTCCCATTTAAACATGTTGCACTTTTGTGAGCCATCCTTTCTTCCCAAACTTGAACTTCAAGATGCACCCCTTCCACTCATGCAAGATGTCACCTCTCCTGCTCTTGGGAAGCTTATGCGGACCTTTGGCTGATCCTTTCATCACTAATCAGTCATTTAAGCTATAGGTGCAAGGGATCCACTCATCCAATGCAATTCTGGTGTTGTAGAAGACACAAGAGGTCATAGCATTGTGTGGTCTTGTAGCCTTTCTCCTCACCATGCTTGCAGAGGTTGCAATAGCAAGAATGGGACTCCTACACAAGGCAATGCAGCTCCCACAGAGGCACGAAAGAGGGAGAAGGAGAAGGATAGAGTAGCAGCAGCAGAGGCACAAGAGAGGGAGAAGGAGAGGGACAGTAGAGCAGTAGCAATAGAGGAACAGGAAAGGGAGAAGGAGAGCGACAGAGCAACAGCAACAAAGGCACAGAAGAGGGAGAAGAAGACAGACAGAGCAGCTCCAACAGAGGCACAAGAGAGGGAGAGGGGGAGAGAGAGAGAGAGAGAGAGAGAGAGAGAGAGAGAGAGAGAGAGAAAGGAGCTATAGCAAGCAGGCCAGAGCAGGAGGGAGCAGAGAAAGAGGGGGGAGAGGGAAAATGCATGGGATTTGGTTCAAATCTAAGTTATTTGGTAGGTTGGACTAGAATAGTGGGGGGCAGAGGTCCTAGAAAAAGGGAGGGGAGAAGAAAAATTCGGCACAAGGGACCTACCATCCCATTGAAGGTAATTTTGGGCTCATGTGGGGGAGATGCACCTAGTAGGAGGGTCAAACATGGGTTAAGAGGGGGGGGATGGTTTGGGTGGTCCCTAGTGTAAGGGGAGCAACCAATAGGGGCTCTTTGCAGGCCTGCCCACCCTCCACCTCAACATATCATTGCCCCACACCTTCTAGCACTCTCATTGGTACACCTCAAATCACTTTCTAATCCCTTGAAATTAGGAAATACTAATTGGAGGCCCTTTTGAGACCCCAATTTTCCCCTAATGGTAGCCGGCTGGGCTATCTTGACTCCACTGGGGTAATCTCAGCTGGTGTGGGGTTGGGATGGTTTGGAGTCTATAGTGCCGACTTAACTCCCCATGACTGGGAGGGTGCCCCAAAAGGTTATATAACTCCCAAAAGATGGTCTCCTAAAGATCAGGTGAGGCTAAAGAGCTTCCTCGCCACATGATGAACTGAAGAAAAGAAAAAAAGAAGATTACTGATGAACTGAAAAAAAAGAAGATAAAAGAGAGAAAAAGAGAGAAGGAAAGCCAAGAGAAAAGAGAGGAAAATAGAGGAAAAGAGAGGAGAAAAAAAGAGAGAAAAAGAGAGGGAAAGAGAGGAGAGAAAGAGAGAAAAAGTGGGGATAAAAGAGAGGAGAAAGGAGAGGAAAAGAGAGGAGAAAAAGAGAGAAAAAGTGGGGATAAAAGAGAGAAAAAGAGAGAAGGAAAGAGAAGAGAAAAGAGAGGAAAATAGAGCAAAAGAGAGGAGAAAAAAAGAGAGAAAAAGAGTAGAGATAAGAGAGGAAAATTACTAGGAAAAGAGAAGGAAAAAGAGAGAAAGGGTGAGGATAAAAGAGAGAAAAAGAGAGAAGGAAAGAGAGGAGAAAGGAGAGGAAAAAAAGAGAGAAAAAGTGGGGAGGATAAAAGAGAGAAAAAGAGAGAAGGAAAGAGAGGAAAATAGAGGAAAAGAGAGAAGGAAAAAGAGAGAAAAGGTGAGGATAAAAGAGAGAAAAAGAGAGAAGGAAAGAGAGGAGAAAGGAGAGGAAAAGAGAGGAGAAAAAGAGAGAAAAAGAGAGGATAAGAGAAGAAAATTACCACGAAAAGAAAAGGAAAGAGAGGATGAAAGAGAGAAGGAAAAAGAGAGAAAAAAAGAGAAGGAAAGAGAGGAGGAAAGAGAGGAGAAAAGAGAGGAGGGAAAAAGAGAAAAAGAGAGAAGAAAAGAGATGAGAAAAGAGACAAAAAGAGAAGGAAAGAGAGAAAAAGAGAGACAAAAAGCTCGGGGGGGTCACTATGTATAAACCCTCTATAACACGTGCGTTCAAGGCCTATATTTAAAATCCCTTATCTATAAATTTTTTCATTAATAAAATGTACCCCTTTTCTATACAAATCTGTAAATTTTTTCCAAAACTATTTTAAATAGTCCCTTATGTATATTTATTTCTGTAAATTTTAGGAATAAAAAATATCCTTATGTTGAACTCATGTGATAGGGTTACATATGATGAGTGACCCCCCCGAGACAAAAAGAGAAGGAAAGAGGGGATAAAAGAGAGAAGGAAAAAGAGAGGAAAATAGAGAGTGCAATCCCTTTCTTCAATCATGCTTTCCCTTTCCATCATTCATGCAATCCCTTTCTTCAATCCTGCAATCCCTTTTCATCATCCATGCAATACCTTTCTTCATTCATGCAATCACTTATTTCCATCATTCAATATGTAATCCTTTTCTTAGAAGTGGAAGGGGAAGGGGAAGGGAAGGAAAACAAAGAACATCTAAGACTATCAGAGCACATCTATGTCCGCATCTAATAGTGCATCTATAGGTGCTGCTATCTGTTTCCAAAGACAAATGCATCTATAGACGTGCTCTTAGATGCGTCTATAGACACGCTCTGATAGACTCATTTTTTTTAGAACTTGACAAGGACATGCATCCGACACAAAAAAACAACACTAGTACAAAAAACATTCATTCCCTACATATGACAAAGGACAAATTCAAAGAGAGTAACTTCCAAAGAAGATCAACCATCAAGAGACTTACCTTGGATAGAGGTATGGAAGCTTCTTGTCCTTCTTCAAAGCTGCTTCTCTTTCTTTTGTTCCTTGTTCACCCTCTACTTCTCTTTCTTCTCTTCCTTGTTCACCCTCTTCTCTAGATGATTTGTAAGCCTGGAGATGAGTGTGGGTGCTTGGAGATAAGTGTGGATGCCCGGAGTTGTGTCTGTTAATAGCAAAGCAAGCCATCGATTTCTATGAGAATCACCATCAATTTCTCCCACTTGATCATTCAAGATATGTCACTCCTTGGAATGAAGTCCCCCCACAATCACTCACTGCAGGAGATTGGATGAGAATTTGGGACGGTACGACTCCTCCACCACTTGGCATGAGCCAGTAAGGGTTTGTATCTATCGTGTGCTATATTGGCTAGAAATAAAGATTGCCCGCTAACACTAGCTTTTGTTTAAATACTCTTTCTTTTATCGTTTACCATATTGGTCCCACCTCAAGATCAATCACTTGCTTGATCCCATGCATATCTTCAAGAATGTGTGTCTACCATTTGGGAACATTTGAATGGGACACTAGATTCCGCAGGCATAAGGTAAGATCTACGTACCATAGGGAGGATGCGTGAAGCTTGGCCACAAGAGAGACCAAATGGGCATGTTTTTTTACCTCGTACACCATAGAGGTTATCAAAGCTAGAGATGGTGGCAGTAAAATGCGCTATCACTACCATTCGTACTCCCATTGGATGCATGAGGTGTTTAAAGGGGGCCTTCACAAAGAGCAAGAAAAGAGGTGCAGAGCAATTATATGGCTTGAAATCTCATGATTGGCACAAGATGCTCCAAGTAGGTATTTTATGTGCATAATATATTTTTCCTTCCAAATTTGTGAGTGAATTAGAAGCAACTAATCAACCATTCCTCATGTGTTTAGTTCATACTACCTACTAGCATTTCTTGTAGTGCATTGAAGGATGTGAAGGATTGTATTTACAAGATGGGCAAGCTTGTGAGGTACTTTACATGATACAAAATGTGAATATTGTATTTACAAGATGGGCGAGCTTGTGAGGTAATTTACAGGATGCAAGGTATTTATATTGCTAATATTGCATACTTTTTCCTTTCTAGGTATGTGAGCTCAAAGGAAATAGATCCCACCATGCTTGAGAATGCTCGAGTTATGTCAGTGGAGATGGTTTGTTTAGTGAAAGAGACATTTCCATGTTCTATTCTCATAAGCCAACTACATCTCATAGTGCATTTGGTGGATGAGATTTCTATATGCGATACTGTATATGCACAATGGTTGTTCTTCCTCGAGCGCTTCATGAAGACCTTGAAGGGTTTCGTGAGACAAAATGCAAGACCCGAAGGTAGCATGGCCTAGGGTTGGTTGGTACAAGAATCACTTGTATATATTTTTGAGTTTCTTGTTGATGTGGATAGCTCTCTCCCATGACTATGGAGAGATGGTGAAGACCTATTAAGGATGACCTCTATTGTGCCTCAAGGAAAAGGACACAACAAAGTAATAGACACAGAGTTGCTTAATCATATCAACCTCTATTGCATGCTTAATAGTGATGTGATGAAAAGATGGGTGACAAGATATGAGGGTGCAAAGGCAAGAAGACAAGAAGAAAGGGCCCTCTTTCATACACACCATGGATCTCTGTGCCATACCCTCAGTATCTAAGAGCACTTCCAAAGGATATTCATGTCGATTGGCTACTTGATGAAATGGAGAGAGTAGAGAGAGGTGAGGGGATGCATATCACAATGGAAGAATGGGAGTATGCTAGGGGATGCATGAGGAAGGTCGGTATATAGAATGTTATGCATAAGTTAGGAGCTTTCAATAATTTAGATTGCTTATTTAATTGATTTTGTCTTGGTGTAGTGTACTATGTTCAATGCTATATGGTGTGAGGGCAAGCATTTTCAAACACAATGGATTGATGATAAGAGAAACACACAAGATTGCAGCATCATTGCTAGCTTTGAGGGAGCCAATGGAGCCATGGATGGTTATTGTGGCATAATCCAAGATATTATTAAGCTTGATTTTCGATGCTTCTTTGTGTATGTTTTGGATGTAAAGTGGTTTAAGGACATGGTGGAAAGAGGCCCTAATGCAACAATCAAATGCCATGGAAGTGGCTTTGTAACTATTGACTCCACAAAGTTTTGGCAAAGTAAGAAGGACACACTAGTACTACCCCAACAATGTGAAGAGGTATTGTACACACATATAAAATACTCACTTTTAAATATTTGATACCTTCGATGCAAGGAAAATAACATGATTGTATTTGTGTTTGAATTAGGTTGTCTATCAACCAATGGTGGATAATAATAGATGGTGGCATGTCATACCTATTATGCCACATTCCAAAGTGATGTATAGTACATTTACTAATATGGACTGTATGGAGGATGATCATGGCCATGGAGGTAATGATGACTATGATACGAGAGAGGAGGATGATCATGAGATAGGAGATACTTGCATGTATTTGTAGATCCCAACACTGGTTTGGATTTTGAAGTAGATAGTTTGTCAAGGGTTGATCTCATTGAGGATGAGATTCAACCGTAGCCCATCATTAATATTGGCAAAACTATTTTACATATTGTCTCATTCTCCTCACCTCACTTAATTTTTGTATGTGTGGCATGGGTTTGCAAAAAAGCATTGATATTTTTGTTAAAATTATGTGCTTTGGTAATCATGGGCAATGTTTGGAAAGCATTGATGTACATTTATCAGGCTGCCCCAAAATCTCACTTTCTATATTCTCTGTTTTGTGTCTAAATCTATGTCTAATTAATAGTGTAAATGCACTGGTAGATGCGCTAATAAACATGCTAATAGACACACTATTACACGTGCTAATAGATGCACTATTAGACGCACCCGTAATTTCTCTATCCAAACAATGCCTATAGACGCACCCACTATTTTGCACATCTATGAAGCGCATCTATAGTTGCTTTGTGTTGTTGTGTCAGGAGAGAGAGAGAGAGAGAGAGAGAGAGAGAGAGAGAGAGAGAGAGAGAGAGAGAGAGAATAAATGATTAAATAATTAAATGTATACATATATATGTACAAATAACTAACAGCATAAACAATATAAACATAAATACATATATATAATCCAAACATTTATTTATTTATATAATAAAAATACATAATACAAATACAAATATAAATAAATAAATAAATATACATATACATATATATACACACACACAAATATATATATGAGTTGGGGGGAAGGGAGAGAGAGAGAGAGAGAGAGAGAGAGAGAAAGAGAGAGAGAGAGAGAGAGCATGCATGTGTGTGTGTGTGTGTCTGAGAGAGAGAGAGAGACAAAGAGAGAAGAGAAAGAATGAGAGAATGAGATACATACATAGAGATTAAAAAAGAAAAGAGAAAGAGAGAGAGAGAGAGAGAGAGAGAGAGAGAGAGAGAGAGAGAGAGAGAGAGAGCAAGAAAGAGAGAGAGAGAGAGTGCATGCACGCATGCATGTGTGTGTGTCTGAGAGAGAGAGAGAGAGAAAGAGAGAGAGAGAGTGAGAGAGAGAGAGAGAGAGAGAGAGAGAGAGAGAGAGAGAGAGAGAGAGAGGTAGAATGAGAGAATGAGATACAGAGACAGAGATACAAAAAGAAAAGAGAAAGAGAGAGAGAGAGAGAGAGAGAGAGAGAGAGAGAGAGAGAAACAAAGAGAGAGAGAGAGAGAGAGAGAGAGAGAGAGAAGAGAAGACAAGAGAATAAGAGACAGAGAGAGACAGAGAGATATAAAGAAAGAAAAAAGAGAAAGAGAGAGAGAGAGAGAGAGAGAGAGAGAGGAGTACGTCTTTTCTCTGAGCAACTTGGTCTGAGCACATTTTTCTGAGCATGGCCTATATTGTAATTTTGTAGACAATTTTATCATAACATCAGACACCTTTTAGTCATAAAACTACCCCAAGAAGATACTATATACATATCCACCCCACAAAGATGCCGCTAACATCACACACCCTTTAGTCATAAAACTACCCCATAAAGATGCTATATACATTTAATTACATTTCTTTCCAATAGTATTTAGGGTTTATAAGATCCCTTTATTCACAAAACTACTTTTCATGTCTACTTCATTTCAACACCCTCCACCTATATCATCCATCATTCATACTATCATGATACATAGTGATTTATCAATGAAATGATTGCAAGTCACATGGTGAAGAATTTAGGGTACAAATTGGCATGCATCTATGCCGAAACATTTATTAGTTGCATCAAGGAGATACTTTAAGATTCAATTCACCATGATGATCATTTGTACACAACTCATAGTTTTAACATGCAAACCTTAAGTAAGATATGACATAATTGTCACATCTCTAGCAAATAGAAAAAGTTTTATGAAACCAACGTGCTCAAAATTGAATATGTGATATTGAGACTAATATTCATGGGTACTCACATGATGTACTAGTAGTTCTTTAATATGATTACTACATCTCTAGCAAATGAAATAGGTGCAAGACACCACAAAAGTTATGCATGTTCAAATCTAGGGCATCACAAGCAAAATGAATTGCTTGAAGGGAAAAATTCATGTCAAATCACTAGACTCAATCTTCTTTACTGATGTCATCCACATAGATATTGTGATGATGCCTTCTCTCTTTGATGGGGGCATTGAATGCAATGTCATTACACATCATCTCAGCCATAGCACCTACATAAGAAGGCAAAAAGCTAAATTAGATCAATCATATCAATGCCTCATTGATAATAATATTCTCCAACAAATAGGTTTAAAAAGATAAAACACAAGAGTAACATACTTACTATTCATCTGGCAGATTAACAACCATTTCCACATCTTTGGAATCATTTAGAGTCCCATAGTTTCTTAACACATTTCCCTTTCCTTTTTGTCCATCCAAAAATGGTTGCAATATAGAATTGCAAATGTCAGGATCATTCTCAATAGATAAGCATGCTCTCCCAGAATGCATGCATGCTTTTTGCATAGAACCAGTCCCAGCACCTAAGTCCACCACATGTTCAGAAATTGGACACAATAACTCCAAGAAGTACAACATCATGCATGGAGCCTTCTCCAATGCACCTCTCCATGGAATACTCTCTCCATGTTTTATAGTAGTCTGCTCACTTGTTGGTAAATAATGATGAAACAAACTACTTCCAAAAGCAATGCCCAATTTGGTACCAACCACGGAAGCATTTCCAGGATTACAAACACAAGACATACCAGCCCGATGAAGAAGGCATAAAACCACAACATCCACCTAAAGACAAGAAAAGAATTAAACTTATGCTTAGTACAAGCCATTTCATTATACAAGAGCATGAATTCTTTCAACAGGTCATTGTAAGACAATTGTCTCACCTTATGATCAATACCACCAACTTTGATTGTATAATATGCATCCAAGTATTGCATGTACTTTCAACATGCAAACTCCAATCTGCTGATCCTAGCATAATGCTCAACCAAATGAAGAACATGAGGGGCACACATAACTAGCATCCAGCTAGAATCTGAAACAACTGTGGCCACTACTAGCAAGGAGTAGCGTACATGGTCCTCTATTAATAAATTCCAAGATGGAGATGTGGAATCCTCTACTCCAGGAGCTTCTAGCTATGTAGGCAGATCAAGAATGACAAAATCTATAGCCCAAGCAACACTCTTACCATTTCTTGTTTTTCTTTCACCTCCAAGACCCGCAAAGTATTCCTTCATGTCTATATAGGCTTGTGTGAAGTTTGAGACAAACAATTGCTTCCCCTCACAGGGGGGTCACTATGTATAAACCCTCTATATCACATGCGTTCAAGGCCTATATTTAAAGTCACTTATCTGTAGAAAATTTCATTAATAAAATGTACCCCTTTTCTATACAAATCTGTAAATTTTTTCCAAAAATATTTTAAATAGTCCCTTATGTATATTTATTTCCCAAACTTGACATAATCATAGCACCAAACCTTGCAATGTGAAGCATCACATGTGCCGCTCCAATTCAAAGTTAGAGAGGCCAATGGAATGTACAAAAAGCGGATGGACCTATCTTTCCATTTACATCGTTTAAAAATGGGTGTAGACTGTAGTACCTGCACATCTGTATCCACACCACATATGTAAAGACACAAAGTGATAACAACATATGTTATACAAACAAATAATAGCTTGAAAAAAGACCAAGAGGGCTTACCATTATTAGTACCTAGATTTTTTGGTGGCCTACCACCCTTCTTTAGTTCCATACTTGAATCCTTGTCCTTTTTAGTCATCTTCTCAAGTGTTTTTTGAATCTCAATGACTGCATCATCCTCATGGACTGAATTTGAGCTTGATGAACCAATCTCTCCCTTTTTATGCTATGTGTACAGCTCTACCTCCTCCTTGATGCAACATCCTTTTTTCATATCAAGCCACCATGGGCAGTTCTTTCTCTCCCACTCAGAGAGCACTTGCTTCTTCTTTTTCTATCATGTTTGGAGAGTACATACAGAATTTTAAGTCCTGAATTTTGTCCATACTCGACATATGGGCAACAATTTTTCAATCTTACCAACAACTTTTAAGGATTGCAAGAATCTGCATACAATAAGAGTCTTAGTACAAAAGCGAAATACTTAAGGATGGATTTTTAATTGAAAAGGAAAAAACATATATTGCTTACCTAAATACCAATCGTCGAGATGCCCTCGTCATCTCCATTTGTCCTGTTGCAGCTATAGCAACAGTCATTGAATCCTTTAAATCTTCATAAAGTTCAAGTCTATTCATTGCTTGTATCTCCCCGAAATACTCTCTCAACGTAGGATCTTGAGGAAGCACAAAGCTAGCTTGTTGACTAGCAACCAAGACCTGAGAGAGTAACCTCTCAGATTCACAAAGAAACTGATCCATCCATGCCTCTTTCACCATCCACTTTATGAATTCTCTATCAACTTTTGGCATCCCATAACTTGTTCTCAAATTTGAATCTGACCCTAAGATTCTGAGGGTTGCTAGTTGTGTCTCCTTTGAGACCTTTGCAATGGAGATGTTATACAATTTTTCCAATGTGACAGTGGATGATTTATCATCAAATGAGAGGCTCCACAAGATATTAAACCAATCTTCACCATTTGTTGGTTTGACAATAGACAGAATCGACATATAAACAATACATGCAATCATCACACTCAAGTGTATTTTCTGATCATACAATACATGCATATCCCATACCTTGATCATTTTCTAAACAAAGATCATATTGACATCCTTTTTTAATGTTCTTTCTCAATCTCAAAAAACACTTGAACACTTTAAAAAATCAACTTTATGTTAAGAATCATTAAATTAACCATACCTTCATCATTTTTCGACCGTACTTGAGATTCAAATCCTTTCGAATACTTTTAAGTGCTTTCTCCATATCAGCAACACTCAAATTCGGTTGAAGTTCCTTTAGCTTTGCCTCATAATCTTGCTTGTATAGTGGCTAAAATATATTCCAAAGAAATGAATGAGTACAATGAAGTAGTTAGTTCTAATTCAAAAGACATCCATGTCAAATGGTATAAAACTTACTGCAAATACCATTCTCCCTAGCATCAGAGATGTCAAAGGATACCAAGTGCTTGATCCTTTATTGCTTTCATTTGCCCTATGCTTTTCAAGTGTCTTTTTTTCTTCCTCATAAAAAAGTGATAAGTACTCATTCTCATCACACGAACACATTGTCTTCATGTTGTACAAATAATCCTTGAGATTTGTTTTAATAATTGCTGTTTCATTAAGGCTGAAAAATAAAAAATATATAGCTTCAAACATATTAAGAATTGTTCACAAAACCCTTAAAAGCTCAAAAAAAAGTAGCACATATGAGCAAGAACTCGCACTTACAGATTGAACCTTTGAAGAGCAGCTATTAGCTTCATTTTTGTTTCTTTCTCTGGAGTAATAAAACTTGCTAAAACTCAAATATGCCATGCCTTTGATGTCTTGAATTTCTCTTCAATTAGAGACATCCATGCAATAGTCCGGTGATTCCCCTCCCACACAAAAAACATCTTTTGAGACAAAAATGACCAATCAGCATCATCAACAATCTATGCCTCAAATTCTACATTTACATCCCTCCAACAAGAATCCCATGATTGTTCAATTTCATCTGTCACCTCTTGTGAAACACCATCCGGAAGTGTTGTAGGTAAAATAAACATTCCTTTCTGTTGAATATATTTTTCTACCTCTAGAGCTTGCTTTAGGCTATCCATACCAGCTCGTAGGCCTCTTCTCACTCTTGTGTTTACAACACAATGAAATAATGGGATCAAGGGAGCAATCTTTCCAAGATTGATTGCAAGAGATTCAATGAGATCCTTCCCCTGTACAATATCAAGTGCAGTAGGAAACGCTTGCTCAAACTCCTCATCCAGTTTTTTATCCTCTTTCTTTCTCTTCTTAGAATAGTAGTGTCTTCAATGTCTTCTATCTCCTTATCCTCTTCAACTCCAATTTCAACCTCTTTTTGAAACTCTAAATTAGGTGTAGATTCCACTTGCAAATTCCACTTGCAAACTTCTCTTGCTACTTGTCCTTCCACCTCTCCTACCTCCTCGTTCTCGTCTTCCACCTCTCCCCCTCCTCTCAAAAGTTTTTATTTTTACCATCTTGCCAATGTGACACAAATGCATTTAAAAAAATAAGTCACCGCATGGCATAGAATAGACTTACAAGGTCAATTAAGTCCCAGTATTACTTCAATAGCATACAAAGAAAGCCCAAGAGGCTTCAAAATAGAAAATACCTGAAGCTTGCTCGTGATGCTGCTAATTGAAGTTGCACTTGATGAGATGATGAGGCTTGAGGAGACTAGCTAGACAACAAAAGCATACAAAGAAAAGTTATTAAGAATACAAGAACAAGTTATTAACCACGAAAGCGTACAATATCTCGCATATACTGTGTTGTGCCTCCTAAGGCCTCCTTGTCTCCTTGCCTCCCTCTCCTTGCCTTATTTTCATAATAGTGCATGTGTCTAAAAGGGAAGCAAAAAATCTCCAAGTGCTATGCATACATATGTCAAAATATCATGTGGTGTATAGGAAAACCACGTGATGTGTCCTTAAACCACACAGTGTATTTTTTTTATACTTATGTTTTGTATGAGGATCAATCTGATACCATACCTGTCCACAAGGGGTGAGATGCAATCTTCAAAGATGGTAGACTATGGAGAACCTGTGCTACTGTAGAGATGGTCGAAGGTGAAACTATGGTTACCTATTTGAACCTGAACATAGCATAAGCCGGTTAGATTATTGTGATCAAAACGCAAAGCACTCGAGAACTTTGTTCAAAATTTTTGAAACATAAGCATGTCCTGTGATAACATTACGTAATTCAAAGATACCCAAGAGCGGAGAGATCAAGCAATGAGGTAGTTAGTACATTGAAGTATATATACACAAGATACCCAACATGGAGGTAGCAGTTTTCCCTAACCCATGAGCGTTCGTTGCTAAAGAAGCTCGGGTAGGGAGAGCGAGGGAGAGCGGTAACACAGTGCAGGAGGGAGAGCAGAGCGAGAGGGAGAGTGAGCAAATCGAGAGGGAGAGCAGAGCGGGGGAGCACAGTGAGAGGGAGAGTGAGCAGAGCAGGAGGGAGAGCGAGAGAGAGCGGGGGAGCCCAGTGGGAGGGAGAGCGAGAGAGAGCGGGGGAGCCCAGCGGGAGGGAGAGCGAGGGAGAGCAAGGGAGGAGAGTGGGAGGGAGAGCGAGCAGAGCGGGAGGGAGAGCAGAGCGAGCAGAGCAGGAGGGAGAGCTTGGGAGAGCGAGCAGAGCGACGAAAGGTAGGGAGGGAAAAAGACTAATTGATTTCAAGTGGCTAATTGATGCTTGTGATTGCAGATGAAGAAATCGGCAAGCTAAACAGATCGAGTGGGATAGGGATTCTTAGGGAAAGACAATCGATGCCATTGACCTTGAAGAGCTGCCTCTGAAGGTAAGCATTATACCAATGGGCTATCATTGGTTTTTTTGCTCGAAAGGATTGCTATGCTCTTATTAGTGAGTCGACAGTGTCAGGCACAGGAAATTATGGATCAAAGCCAAAACACAGCAGCAGCAATTTGCAAGCAGAAGAAACTTTTGAGTCTCCAAACTGCAAGAATCTATTGGTTTTGAAGCCCTTGCTATAGATATATTCATGGAAAAGGTTCCAAAAGCAACGGTGGCGATACATGAGCCTTCCAAAAGCAGCATGCAGAAGCGTGCTTAAGTATGCAAGAGGAAGAAAAACCAATGAATCGAAAGGCTTTTTGATCAAACAAGCTGGGGCTAAAACGGAATGATTAGCAGTTGCTCCTATTCGGAAGGTGGAAATAGGGTGCAAAAGCTTTAGAAAGTTGCATCTGAGCAGGAATTAGCAAGAAAAGACAGAAATGGAGCAGATGAACGTCATCCAAAAAAAAAAAAAATCATTCTGTCTATTTGTGTCAGCATCGAGCAGGGCCTACATCCGCCATTGCCATTCTCGACTTGTGGTTCGCAAGCACAATCGCAAGCACAGTCTGTTACTATCTCCACAATAATGTAAAGACACGTTCACAACCATGGCGGTCCCTTGCCTCCACTAGATGCTCTCAATCCGATCTCACAAAGACAAAATAGCTGATTTGGAAAAATGCACACAATCTAAAACCTATTTTCCCCGTTCAGCACTCTTTGCTTGCCTCAAATCGAAACCAATGAGAGTCCGTCTCGCAGTAAAGACGAGCGCAATGCAAATCTCTGTAACCTTTCAAGGAAGGAGTCATGGCTGCGCCGGAATCTACTTGAGTCACGGAATCACCTCTGAAGAAGAAAAGGGGGAGACCAAGGAAGACAGAAACAGTGTTGCTACTGGGTGAGGTGAGTGCATTGGGGGTGAAGACATCTGAGCGAGAGGAAGAACAGTGCAGGGAGCATAGTGAGAGGGAGAGCGAGCAGAGCAGGAGGGAGAGCAAGGGAGCATAGCAAGAAGGAGAGCGAGGGAGAGTGGGGGAGGAGAGCAGGAGGGAGAGCGAGCAGAGCGGGAGGGAGAGCAAAGCGAGTAGAGCAGGAGGGAGAGCTTGGGAGGGCGAGCAGAGCGACAAAAGTTAGGGAGGGAAAAAGACTTTTGAAAATGAATCGACAAAAGGGGTCTTTTGGGCTTTTATTTCCTTAAGCCCTTTTGGCCTTTTATTTTCTTAAGGGCACCTTTTATTTTCTTAAGCCCTTAAGAAAATGAAAGGCCAAAAGACCCCTTTCATCAACGCAAGGGGTCTTTTGGCCTTTCATTTTCTTAAGGGCTTAAGGGCTCTCATGAAAATGAATGGCCCTTAAGCCCTTAAGAAAATGAAAGGCCAATAGACCCCTTTCATTGATGAAAGGGGTCTATTGGCCTTTAATTTTCTTAAGGGCTCTCATTAAAATTAAAGTTCACATTGATATTTGTAGAAATAATCATCCCTCTTCCATGATAAAGAACACCTTTGCTAGCAAGGGACCACCACATGTCCTCAACCGACCCAAGTACTTAATGCTGGCACTCGTTTTTATTATTTCAAATCATTACAATCAATGCGTTTATTTTATTCACCATGACAAGATGACATACTGGCTAGAGAAATGCTACCAAACTATGATGTTAATAGGAACCATGACTTATAATGATTATCATACGAATTCGATTGCTAATAAGTGATCATTTAATTAAACATCATTACTGTGTGAAGTTGATAATTTTTCATAATTGTGAGGTTGATAATTTTACTGTGTGAGGTCGACATACAGTTAAATATCTTTTTGATTAATATTCAATTAATGATAGAGGCCAATAGACCCCTTTTGGAGAAAATAATTAAATATAGAGGCCAATAGACCCCTTTCATCACCAAAAGGGGTCTATTACCCTCTATATTTAATAAATGGTTCATGAAAGATAGAGGCCCATAGACCCCTTTTGTCAATGAAAGGGGTCGATTGGCCTCTACCTTTCATTAATAAATGATGAAAAATACAGTCCAATAGACCCCTTTCATTGACAAAACAATCTTTTGATGAAAGGGGTCTATGGGCCTCTATCTTTCATAAATAATTGATGAAAGATAGAGTCCAATAGACCCCTTTCATCGATGAAATAGTCTTTTGGCATATTTTTAACATCATAATTTATATTCAAAAGGTTAGAGATGTGCTGACCAACCATTTCTTGTTCACCACAATTATAATTTATATCTATCTATCAACTTTAAAATACTTATATCAAATTGTCGGAATGAATATGTAGCAATAATGAAATGTCATTACTAGCAAGAATGGCTTGCAATAGCTCCCATATGTGTCAAAGAAAGGCTGGGGATTAAAAGGTCTAAGAGTCCATGGTATTATAGTATTGTTGCTAACAAATGATGGCAAAAATTTACATCATGGTTCAGTACTATTGTCACACTTGTGTCGACTTTCACAAGATCAGACTTACAAAGTTGTGAGTATAAACAATGGGTAGTGTGTGCAAAGCATTTGTGAGAAACTTTTCTTGTGGCAGACTCTTGTTTCAAATGAGTTCTTGAAACGAACTCTCTGCTCTTGATCTCACCCTTTGGACTTCATCTCATTGAGTTGCACAACTCAACCATTCCGTTCTTATGGAATCTATCACAATTCAGAATGAGGATAGATCTTTGCATATGTTTGTTCGCACTTCCATAGGTAGAGGAGTGTTGTCAGAGATGGTGCTTGCTAGCCATTTTCAATTCACACTTGGGTCCATATCTGTCCATCAGCACTTTGGTGATAAGGGGTCTGATTTGACAATGGAGCTGCAATATGAAGTCCATGACGATGGATACAAAATGTTTCACCTTGATGTGCACTTTGGTGATATTTTCACCGTGAAGGGAGAAAGATTCAAGCTTGATGACAATGAACTTCAGAAGACTCTAGTGCACTAAAACAAAAAAGATTTCTACTCTATTTGCAACAAAAATGATGAGGCAAGGAAACATGATTCAGCTAGCAACATTGAGAATGACAAACAACACAGTGTCATTGAGATTATTATGCAACTACCTATAAAGAACAGATTGCGTGAGGCCTATGAGAAGGTTGAAATGGATGAGACCCAAGCCAACTGGAGAGCTGTACGTGCCACTTTCAATGGTGGCCCTGACAATATAATGGAAGGGAAAGAGTGTTATTGCCTTTTCCATTGGGAGCAAAGTCTTCATTCCCATGCAAAGGCATGTATAAAAGTTGGTAGCCAAGAGGAATTTAAAATCCGATGTAGACACTGGAAGGATGCCTCTACAAAGCAAGCTACAGAAGTCAAAATGAGAAGCCTAAGGGCATGGTGGAATGGAGGCCATGCAAGTGATTCAGACTTGCCATGGCTTGAAACTTGGTTTGCATGGTGGCATGCTAGGATTTCCCATTGGGGCCACTACATTATAGAGGTTGGTTTTGTATTTTACTTGAATGTTTTTAAATCATGTTAATAATGTAATTTTGTCATTACAATATCTTTGCATTAATGCTTGGTTTGCAGAGTATGTTAGATAACCAGAAGTACTAGATACCTCGAACAAATCTAGCAGAGTCTATTCATGGTAGTTGGAGGGCTGGATTGAACCATGTCAAATATGTTGGTCTCTACAATGTCTCTATTAGTGACCTCTCAAATGCAATTTTACAAAGCTCTAGATCTACATCTTTTTTGAAGGGCCAGTTTATCGGAAGTGGGCCGAGTCTAGAGACCTTGAGAAAAATATCTATCCAATCTCGGATTGACAGTAGTGCCAAAACAGTTGTTGATCTAAGAATTAATGTTGCAAAGGAAATGGGTGTTGTATCTGAAGTATGTTTTAATGATGGAGATGACAAGACTGTGCGAATGAAAAGGCCAAAGTCAATGCCTTTAAATATATGTGAGGATGATAGTCACCGCCCTGAGTACAGTTATGCAAATAAGAAAAGATACTCCATGTCTCCAAAATCTAGTACTAAATTTGCAACAGAGAGTTTTGAGGATGATGATTCCAAGAGTGTACAAGAATATGAAGTGCATGATGCAAATTGGGCATTGCAAAGAGCTCCTGTAACAAGCCAAGTCCATTGCTAGGCTTGGCTTGGACAAGGAGGAAAATGTAACAAGCTTGTCAGTATAAAGGACCGTGAAAATTGACATGGAGTTGTTGCACCATCATTATTTGGGAGGATTCAAACACCAATTGGAGTGCACTCCCAAATGATTTGGTTTTATAGAAATGATGTAACCCACACGTGGAAGCCATTAACTAGCATTACAGGTATTCCATCAGTGGTCATTTGCAAAGATCACTACTACACACGCATCCTATTGCGACGTTTACGTACCGACGATTAGCGCCCGCTTAGCGTTAATCGTCGGTATAAAAATCGGGTTTCGTAAATCGTCGCTATAGAGCGACTTTTGCCAAAAGTCGCTATATAACGACTTTCTAAAGTCGCTATATAGCGACACTGAGACAAAATATTATAGCGACGTTTTTACAGAGAGGTTTTTTTTTTTTTTTAGGCCTTAAAAATTAGTTTTTCCCAATGACAAAATTTTTTAAATTTTCATACATGTTTGAGCTCATAGAGAATAAAAAAATGAGAGCATGTACATCAAGCCTTTGAAGCTCATATATTCATGTCCAAGTTTGAGATGAGAAAAATCAAATAAGAGCATTTACATCAACTGTTTCATCTTGAGCCAAGTCTGTTCACCTAAAAGTATTTGATCATCTTCTTCAATAAAGCTTAAGTGTGGTGATTGATCTTGATGATTGTTGTCTTCCTCATCAATATCGTGATCTCCATCCTGCTCCCGTGCGATGTCATTATGCGCATCTTCCTCTTGCCTCATATGGTGATCTACATCTTCTTCCCTAGATTCATCAATTGGATCCGGCATTGGTAGTGGCATCTCCATATCCACATCTCGATCTTCAAAAATTTGCTCACTTCGTGGTGCAACTTGGATCACGTACCACCATCTTGGATCAGAACGATCCGGATGAAAAACCACCTATATTGAAGATGGGTGCCAAATGTCGTCAATTATATATATATCAATGGACTTTAAAAATGAAAGCTTCGACTAATTAAATCATTAGTATGCACCTACTCACAGTGCTCGGGAAGAGCAAAAGTATCACTTTCATCGGTCCAATGTTGGTGGAGTCTATTGCAAAGAGACTGCTACTATCTTTTCTCACTGTCGCATGGGGACCGTTGTAAGTAGTTCTAAACCATTTTACATCAAGAATGAAAATAGTAAATCGTCTGAAATCAATTCCATAGATGTCGCGTATGGTTCCACAACAATAATCCAACTGTGAGGAGAGAAGATTGGTATCTGAAGCACTTGCTCGGCTATCTTGTGTGAAGTTAGCCATGACTCCACAATCATACGTGACTCTCTTTGAATCGATGCATTCCACGTGAAAATGTCATCCATATGACCATAATGCACTGTACATTTTGTACTGTAAAAGAGCATCATTAAAACAATGAAGATGCACCTATTTTATAGAATATATTGCCACAAATAATTACTTAATTATGTCAAGAGATAAGAAACTTACATGCACCATACATCCAGATGATAACTCCCGCTCGCGCTCGTTTATTGTCTCTCCATCACATTCGGCTTTACGTACAGCCAGTTGTAGCCAATCAAGTGACATGTGAGTAGGGAGAAGAGCCAGATCTCGTGGATATGGTTGTGATCGCCTGTACATTACTCTGAATCTCGTCCTTGCATTTATTCTTTCTGCTTTGGCCACTTTATATCTCTCGATCCACTTCTGCATCTCAGGGCTATTGAGGATACAAAACTTATTCAATTTCTATGATTTGCTCTTCGCTCATCTTTCTTTCAATCCCTTTTCCTTGGGGGACCTCGCCAATGATGCGATCATCATCCTTGTTGTGCCAAGCTTGCGGCATATCAGGATCCGTGGATGCAAGAAACTCTATGATATATACTAATGACTCTTGCACAAGCCATCCCTCTGCCATGCTTGCTTCTGGTCTTGCTCTTTGTCTTACAAACCCCTTTAAAGTTTTCATAAACCGCTCGAGAAAAAACATCTATCGATTATGAACGGTACCTGCTATAGCCACCTCATCAACTATGTGCACAAGCAAGTGGACTTGAGTTGTCATAATGCTTGAGGGAAAGTGCTTCTCAAGCAAGCATACGGCTTCGATGGATTGCACCCTAGCCTTCTCAATGCTCGATATAGAGATCTCTTTTTGAGATATCCACCTATTTCACATGTCCATGCATATGTAAGATATTTGAGATATCCACCTATTTCACATGTCCATGAAGAAAATACATAATGCGAATTGATAGTAAGCATACCTCACAATACCACAGATCTTGAATATAGCATTTCTAACATCTTCTTGTAAGCACCCTTTTATTGTAATTGGAAGGATGAACTATCAAAGCAACAATGAAGTCATGTCAACAATATAACATAATAATAATTACGCTAACGCATCACTATTATCGGTACACTAATTCTACTTAGAATACCTGTAAGACCTTGTGCCAATCATGGGACTTGAGGCCACTAAGCTTATTGTCCTTTGAAAATTCTCCTTTCAAGCAATGCATGTACCCTGTCGGTGTTTGAAAAGAGGCAATGTCTGCCTTGATCGCTGCCTCCTCCCTCGTAGAGAGGATCCACGTTGCTTTCGGGGGAACAACTTTTCCCGAAGCATGCACTTGGGGCCACAAACGAGACATCCTATTCATAGCACGCAAGTCTTCTCGCACTCATCTCGAGTCCTTGGAACCAACCAAGTGTGCCCAAATGGTAGCCCCCACATTCTTGAAGATATGCATGTGATCCAAGAGATGATTGATTTGTAACTGACCCCAATAAGGAAGCTCGTGAAAGATCGATAGCCTCTTCATACCAAGAGGAGGTTCCTCTCCATTCACCCTCCAAGCTTGAATCCAATCACTTGCTTTCAAATATGATGGTGGTGGATCAAGCTGACCTCCATGTGCGAGATGGTCGAGCGGAAGGTATCGAGCATGATCTTCATAAACATTTTTCCTCATATGTTTCGAGTAGCGTGCAAGCGATTTCAGAGCGGGTCCACAAACAGGACAAGCATGGTACCCACTTGTAACAAGTCCTACACGTGTGCATGAATATGTTAGTACAAGACATGCATGCAAAAGAGAGTAAAAAAAGCATAATCCCTCATTGTACATGTAAAGACATAACCACGTACCTGCGCACTCTCCATATCCTGGGTAGTCATGCATGGTCCACATCAAGATACCCCTGACCAAAATATCATTGGTATGCCTAGGAGCTCTGGAAATATCAAAGACCTGCACTCCTCTCCATAATATCTGTAACTCCTCTATCAAAGGTGCCATCTACACGTCCATGTTTTTTGCCTTGTACTTTCCTGGCACAAGTAGTGCAAGCATGAGGTGTCCCTTTTTTATTGTTAGCCATGGTGGGATATTGTAATTCACCACGACTATGGGCCATGTCGACCAAGATGTCGAGCGTAACCCGAAAGGATTCACGCCGTCCATGGCTAGCCCAAGATGTAAGTTGCGTGGCTCTCTCGCAAAGTCCGGCCACTGATTATCTATGTGCTTCCAAGGTGCACAATCTGCTGGAATCCTCAATGTGTGATCAGTGGACCGATGAGATGCATGCCATGTCATCAACTCCGCTATGGATTTGCATCGAAACATGTGTTGTATTCTTGCAATGATGGGAAAGTGTCTTAAGACCTTTACCGATATCCGCTCACCCTACAAGTCATCTCTATATCGTTATTCCCCACACTTTGGACAACTAGCCAAATCTCCATGCTCACGACGAAAGAGAATACAATCATTACGGCAAGCATGGATGGTATCATAATCCATACCCACCATTTTTAGCATCTTTTTCGCTTCATCTCTTGATGCGGGCATGGTATTTGGTGCAGGCAACATCTTCTGAAGCAACCTATAACAAAGACACTATCCAAATGATGATTCTCAAAACAAACAATATCCAAATAATGAGTCAAATTAATGCAAGGGCTAGCCTCATTAAGGCCGAGACACTTGTATCCGACCACCCATACTGTACTTGTAGATTCAAGATTGAGAGACAAGCACATAGTTTAGACATCCTAGCACCCTCGTACAATTGTGTTGATTGCAACTCTCGCATTTTGACCTCAGACTCTGACATCACGTGTACGTGGGATGTAGTGCCCCTAAAAATGGAATCCATCATGTCGACCATACCCTCGTCGGCATCCGGGAGACTATAGTTTTGTTGAAAGTGAGAAGGTATATGTGTACCTTCGTCACCCTCCTCATCCTGTCATAAGCTCATTCGTGTAAATATAAGATCTTCTATTTCCTGGTATACAATAAGATTGCGAACTTAAATAGCTTTGACTTACCGATGATCCATCAACATGTGCAATACCAACAGAGGGTACTGGTTCCGGCTCCTCCCCATACATCCGCAAGTAGCGCATGATAATATGACATTGATGTCGTACTTCTCGCTTGCAATGAGTGCAATGATAGTATAACCTCTCCGTAAGCCACTTCGTGCTCCCGGGCGTTGGCGCATCATCGGATGAGCTTCCACTCATCCCTTCCATCTACACTTATAAAATCACAACATAAGCATGAAGAGGAGATATTGACAATTATAAGCATAGCATGTTTAATTTGAGCTTCTCTTGAGGCCATATAAAAAGAATGACGTCGCTATATAGTAAGGATTGAAACAAAAAATCCTATATAGTAAGGCTATATAGTAAAAGGAGATATTGACAATTATAAGCATAGCATGTTTGAGCTTCACTTGAGGCCATATAAAAAAAATGAACAGTAAGCATCGCTATATAGCGACGCTCTGCTCCGTCGCTATATAGCGACGAATAAGCGTCGCTATATAGCAACGCTGTGGGTTAAAACCCGAAATGCCGAAACGCGCGGCGTTTTGCTCAATCCATTCCCTAATCTCTCAAGAAAGCAACCCAAAATCTCCTCCCACCTATTTTCGACGACCTTCCATCTATTCCAAGAAACCTCCCACTCTATTTTCCACTCCTCACCCTTCTCCTACCTCTTGTACTCCCTCTCTCTCCTTTTCCCTCTTTGGTTTCCTGAAAGAAAGTTCTTCAAGAGGTGAGTTTGTTTCAATAATGTAGGTTGTTTGTTTGTTAGCTTTGGTTTTGTGAGTGTTTCTACTTGTATTACTAAACCTGTAAACTAGTTTTCATGCTTGATTTGAAAGGATTGAAACAAAAAATGAGATTTCAAGAAAGAAAGAAAGAAAACTCACCTCTTTTTTCTGTATTTCTCTTCCTTCTCTTTCTCCTTGTCTCCTCAATCTCCTCCTTTAATCGTTGTCTCCTCAATCTCCTCCCTTCAAGAAGTTGCTTTTGTAATCTCCTCTTTCCACTAACATCTTATTTGAAAAAATGGGTTGTTTTCTCTCTTTTGTAGGGCCAGTCCACTACACCGAGCGGGACATACTCTCTCTTTTGCAGGGCCAGTCCACTACACCGAGCGGGAAATACTTTTATAGGTAAGTGCTTCCTCTTCTTTCCATTTATTATTTTTGTTATTTGCATTGGCCTGCAGCTAGTGCATGAGCATAAGCTCCTTCTCTTTTTTCGCATGAGCATAAGCATGAGCTTATGCTCATGCATGAGCATGAGATTATGCTTAAGTTTCCACATAAGCTTATGCTTATGCATGAGCTTATGCGGAAATAGAGAATGAGAGAAGCTTATGCTTCTCTCATTCTCTATTTCCGCATAAGCTCCTTCTCTTTTTCCGCATAAGATCCTCTTTCTCTTTTTATGCATAAGCTCCTTCTCTTTTTCCGCATGAGCATAAGCATGTGCTTATGCTTATGCTTATGCTTAAGCATAAGCATAAGCATAAGCTCATGCTTATGCTCATGCATGAGCATGAGCTTATGATTAAGTTTCCGCATAAGCTTATGCTTATGCATGAGCTTATGCGCAAATAGAGAATGAGAGAAGCTTATGCTTCTCTCATTCTCTATTTCCGCATAAGCTCCTTCTCTTTTTCCGCATAAGCTCCTCTTTCTCTTTTTATGCATAAGCTTCTTCTCTCTTTCCGCATGAGCATAAGCATAAGCTTATGCGGAAACTTAAGCATAAGCTCATGCTCATGCTCATGCATGAGCATGAGCTTATGCTTAAGTTTCCGCATAAGCTTATGCTTATGCATGAGCTTATGTGGAAATAGAGAATGAGAGAAGCTTATGCTTCTCTCATTCTCTATTTCCGCATAAGCTCCTTCTCCTTTTTCGCATAAGCTCCTCTTTCTCTTTTTATGCATAAGCTCCTTCTCTTTTTTCGCATGAGCATAAGCTCATGCTTATGCTCATGCATGAGCATGAGCTTATGCTTAAGTTTCCGCATAAGCTTATGCTCGTGCATGAGCTTATGTGGAAATAGAGAATGAGAGAAGCTTATGCTTCTCTCATTCTCTATTTCCGCATAAGCTCCTTCTCTTTTTTCGCATAAGCTCCTCTTTCTCTTTTTATGCATAAGCTCCTTCTCTCTTTCCGCATGAGCATAAGCATGAGCTTATGCTCATGCATGAGCATGAGCTTATGCTTAAGTTTCTGCATAAGCTTATGCTTATGCATGAGCTTATGCAGAAATAGAGAATGAGAGAATCTTATGCTTCTCTCATTCTCTATTTTCGCATAAGCTCCTTCTCTTTTTCCGCATAAGCTCCTCTTTCTCTTTTTATGCATAAGCTCCTTCTCTCTTTCCGCATGAGCATAAGCATGAGCTTATGCTCATGCATGAGCATGAGCTTATGCTTAAGTTTTCGCATAAGCTTATGCTTATGCATGAGCTTATGCGGAAATAGAGAATGAGAGAAGCTTATGCTTCTCTCATTCTCTATTTCCGCATAAGCTCCTTCTCTTTTTATGCATAAGCTCCTTCTCTTTTTCCGCATGAGCATGAGCTTATGCTTAAGTTTACGCATAAGCTTATGCTTATGCATGAGCTTATGCGAAAATAGAGAATGAGAGAAGCTTATGCTTCTCTCATTCTCTATTTCCGCATAAGCTCCTTCTCTTTTTATGCATAAGCTCCTTCTCTTTTTCCGCATGAGCATAAGCACGAGCTTATGCTCATGCATGAGCACGAGCTTATGCTTATGCTCATGTGGAAATAGAGAAGGAGCTTATGCGAAAATAGAGAATGAGTTTCCGCATAAGCTTCTCTCCTTCTCTTTTTCTGCATAAGCTCCTCTTTCTCTTTTTATGCATAAGCTCCTTCTCTTTTTCCGCATGAGCATAAGCATGAGCTTATGCTTATGCTTATGCTTATGCTTATGCTCATGCGGAAATAGAGAAGGAGCTTATGCGGAAATAGAGAATGAGTTTCCGCATAAGCTTCTCTCCTTCTCTTTTTCCGCATAAGCTCCTCTTTCTCTTTTTATGCATAAGCTCCTTCTCTTTTTTCGCATGAGCATAAGCATGAGCTTATGCTTATGCTTATGCTTAAGCATAAGCATAAGCATAAGCTCATGCTTATGCTCATGCATGAGCATGAGCTATTGCTTAAGTTTCCGCATAAGCTATGCTTATGCATGAGCTTATGCGGAAATAGAGAATGAGCTTATGCTTCTCTCATTCTCTATTTTTGCATAAGCTCACGTATAAGCATGAGCTTATGCGGAAACATGAGCATAAGCTCATGCTCATCATAAGCTCATGCGGAAAAAGAGAAGGAGCTTATGCGGAAATAGAGAATGAGTTTCCACATAAGCTTCTCTCCTTCTCTTTTTCCGCATAAGCTCATGCGGAAATAGAGCATGAGCTTATGCATGAGCTTATGCGGAAATAAAGCATGAGCTTATGCATGAGCTTATGCGGAAATAGAGAATGAGAGAAGCTTATGCGGAAACTCATTCTCTATTTCCGCATAAGCTCCTTCTCTTTTTCCGCATGAGCTTATGCTTATGCTCATGAGTGAGCATGAGCTTATGCTCATGCTTCTGCATAAGCTCATGCTTATGCATGAGCTTATGCGGAAATCAAGCCAAGTCCATTGCTAGGCTTGGCTTGGACAAGGAGGAAAATGTAACAAGCTTGTCAATATAAAGGATCATGAGAATCGACGTGGAGTTGTTGCACTATCATTATTTGGGAGGATTCAAACACCAATTGGAGTGTGCTCCCAAATGATTTGGTTTTGTGGAAATAATGTAACCCACACGTGGAAGCCATCAACTAGCATTACAAGTATTCGAGGACCATCACCAGGAAGGTGGAAGGTTCAATCAAGAACATCCTTAACAAGTGTAGAGATTGCCAGGTTGACAAGCTCGGGGTTTGTCATATTAGGAGTGTCAACTCCGATGGTGGGTGCAAGTTGTGCTTCACCAATTCAAGCCCATAATGAAACAATAGTATTGTGTGAAGATCGACCTTGGCGTCGAGATGGCAAAGCAATCAGATGGCGAAACAAAATCTCCAAAGAAATGGAAGATAGAATTCAGAGGTCATTGGTCATGAAATGCATTGTTAAGGATGCAACAGTCATGAAAGCTATGGAGCATGTTGAGTTCATTGTTTCTACAGAAGGATCGATGCAAAAAGGTATTGAATACAAGGTTGACATTTCTCCATTTCCTTCTTGCAATTGTGAAGACTTCACTGGATGATCATGCAAATTGGATGCCTATATTCCATGCAAACATATTTATTACATCTTCCTTTCATACCTTGGATTGGATAGCAAAAATAATATGTTTGTTCACCAAGCCACCTTGAGTAAAAAAGAGATATTCCAGGCATTGTCCCACATGCCTTGAGGTTTAGTTTTTGGAGACTGCACTTTCATGATGGTCAACAGAAAATGGAAGGGCTACTATAATAATCCTTTTTCCATGAGGATTTTGAACTACAAAAATGGTATTTTTTTGAGGATTGAACCTTCATGATGTTGAATACAAAATGAAAAGATATCTATAATAATCCTTTTTTCCATGAAGATTTTGAACCACAAGAATAATGTTTTTGGAGCCTTTTGCATTTCTCCTTGTGTAAATTTTTGGTTTGTTTCTCTACTTGTTGATAATTGTGGCAGGACGCTTTGTAGAAAACTTATTTGAAATAACATGAACCCAACACATCTAGTAGCCAAATACCAAACTATGAGTAAAATATTGACTTAAAATTTGGCTATATTTGTTACATTTCCTTTTGTACCTTGGATTGGATATAAGAAATCCTTTTTTCCATGAGTAATTTGATAATTGTGGTAGGACATTTTGAAGGATGATTTTACATCACAAAAGTTTGAACATGTCTTCTATGTGATAAATTATGTCTTCATTTTCATTTGCATAGGTTGAAAACTTATTTGAAATAATATGAACATGTATTGGAATATACAACAAATAACAAAATAGAAAATATTGTGAGTGTATTTGACTTAAAATTGGGCTATATTATTTACATATTACTTATATGGATAGAAAAGATAATATTTTTTGTCACCAAGCTAACTTGAGTACAAAAGAGATCTTCACATCATTATCTTGCATGCCTCAAGGCCTGGTTTTTGAAGATTGCACGTGCACCTTCATGATGTTGAACAAAATTTGAAAGGACTATTATAATAATACTTTTTGCGATGGAGATTTTGAACCACCAAAATAATGTTTTGGAGTCTTTTTCAATACTCATGGAAACTTCGAGCTATTTCTATACTTGATACTTGATAATTGTAATAATTGTGATGGGACGCCTTATAGGATGATTTTATAATCAAAAAACTTTGAGCGTGTCTTTTACGTGATAAATCATATCTTCATTTGTAGTGATGTAGGTTGGAAACATATTAAAATTGTCAATATAGATGTAGGTTGGAAACATATTAAAATTGTCAATATAGAATAATTAGAAAACTATGAGTGGAAAATATTTTGACTTAAAATTAAGCTAGTGTAACAAAGATGCAGAATACTGGATTTTGCTAAGGTCGAACGTAATCTTTTTTTTTTGTGTGGACTATACATCCCTTTTAATCAAAAAAGGGGTCTAGCAACTTCAAGATTTGTTTTTTGGTTATTGGTTGTTGTGGTTTATTAGTTCACAAGGATAACCACTTCTTTTATTGACCAATATGGACCCTTCATTTACAATATGGTTTCATAATCGTGGCCTCATTTCATGAACTTCAAGGGTTAGAAAACTTGTTTAGTCAGAAATGAGGATATCTATTTCATTTCTTAAGCAATATGACCCCTTTATTCACAAAAGGGGTCCATACACTTAGATTGTTTTCATAAACTTTGACACAAAAAAACTACATTCTAATCCAATTTGCTCAAATGCTCAAATGGTTTTGCTCAAAAATAAGAAATCCTCGAGAGAGAGAGAGAGACTGTGTGTGTGTGTGTATGTGAGAGAGAGAGAGAGAGAGAGAGAGAAGATATATATATGTATATATATATATATATATATATATATATATATAGATAGAGAGAGAGAGAGAGAGAGAGAGAGAGAGAGAGAGAGAAATAGATAAAGAAGGAAGAGAGAGAGAGACAGAAAGAGATAAAGAAAGAAAAGAGAGAGAGAGAGAGAGAGAGAGAGAGAGAGAGAAGAAAAAGAATGAGAATTTCACATATAGAGATAGAGATTAAAAAAGAAGAGAGAGAGAGAGGCAGAAGGAGATAAAAAAAGAAGAGAGAGAGTGTGTGAGTGAGAGAGAGAGAATAAGATAGGTAGAAAGAGAGATGAGAGAGAAGCATACATCCCACTTTAAGACCCATTGAGGAGGTCTCTACCCAGTGGTACACGTGTCATGCTACTCATCTAGATTATGGACCTAATTAGCAACTCACTAACCAAGACATCCCTTAGGACCCTTCCACCCAACAAGTCAATAGGCTATGGTATATGCAACTTTTCTCTCCAATCTGAACACAGGGGAAATGACTACGGACGGATCATAGCTGTATTTGTCACGTTAAATTAGGAAGATACTCAGCCTTAGCTACGAACAAGGGGAGTCCATGGACAACAATATGTAATCCAGGCGGTAAAACCATCAGAAAGAGCCTTGCTTGTTCTTGCACCATTGTACATTTCCGCCTGAATACGTCAACCACACCACCGCACTCCAGAACGCAAGGGTCGCGTAAGAAATGAGCTCGTAGAACCACAGTGACCAGTGCCACTTGGGTAAACAATCTGCTTCCGTGAACCTTGGTACTCCACCTTCGTCGTAACGTAGCAGGGACTGGCGCTGCTCTGGCTTGAAACTGGTTGGACACAATATGTATGTCACCGGCACAAGCATGTGTGCGCAAACCGTGAGCAGGAAAACTGATAAGGCCAGCACGAAGAACGTCTCCTTGCAATCGCTCAATCCATATCTACACAGAGATACACAAACTGAAGCTTTAATTGAAGGATGATTACGATCTTTCGCGTTCCCAAGGCGACTTAAGATAGAAATTAAGATCGACAACGATCAATCCAACGAATATTGCTCGAACATATACCTGGTCACAAGAATTCCCACGCGCGCGCTTACTATAACCAACGCAAGCACAAGAAACACCAGATGCGCGATCACGTGCTTCAGCTGGTAGATTTGTTTCAAAAAGGCAGGCTGATCTACTTTGGCAGTAGATGCAACACGGCGGTCGATGCTGCTCGTAGGAACGAAATTGAATGTGCTGCTGTAATCCAAAGCGGCTTGCAATACCATCTTGAAGAAGAAAGGGGTCATCCACCAGAAATGCGATTCATCTCGGTTGCGGCTTTGAATTGCCAGGGGGACATCCGACCATAGCACATACCATGCAACCCTCCAAATCGCCAAGGACAAAGCCAGATGTCCGATCAGAGTTCGGTTTTCAACAGCATCTCCAACTGTTAAATTGAGACGGAATGCTAGAGCGCTCATGAGGATAAACGCAAGAATCACGTTCGCTATCGACAGATAATAGTATCCAGTGTGCCAAAAGTAGCACACTTTCAGCACAAAATGGAGCTTGCTTCCTTTCCCAAGCATGCTCTTCCATGTCGTTGCAAACTGCTGGATTGCTCCTCGCCCCCATCTTTGCCGCTGCTTCACATACCCCTCGAATGTCCATGGCGTCAATCCAATCTGTAGCTTCTCATTTAGATATACAGACCTGTACCCATGATTAAACAGCATGAACGCAGTCGTGGTGTCCTCGGTAATGGATTGTGGCTGAAATCCACCAATTTCATCCAGATTTTTGCGCCTGAACAGCGCACCCGTGCCAACGCATGATGCACAAGCTAAGCTATCCCTGTGTACCATGACTCTGTCGTAGCCGAACATGCAAGCGTCGTTTAAGGGATCTCCGACCGGCAGATTGTAAAAAGCTTGTGGCACTTGAACGAAAGCCACATCGGGAGAATTGATAATGTGAGGCATTAACCTTCGCAGGAAGGAGGGGTGGAGGATCATATCCGCGTCCATCATGACAACGTAATCAGCATCCGAATGCTGTAGGCCGTAGTTCAAATTCCCGCACTTGAAGTTATGAGGGACGCCTGGGATCTGCAAAGATCGCCGGATGATTCAACGAGAGAGTTAATGCAATAGAGCGACGAGGATCGATATAGGATTCATCTGGGCTTACCTTTTTCCGTCGCAAGTATACGACCTGCTCACTCCCGCTCTCGACCTGCAAAGCCTCGCAGAAAGCTCTGAGCTCGTCATCGCCACCATCATCCAGCACGAGAACTTTGAAGCGATCTGCAGGATAGTTCAAGGCCAAAGCAGCTCGAATGCTTTCCTTGGGCACTTGAGTTGGTTCCTTGCAGCACGGGAGTAAAATGTGCACAGTTGGGAGATCAGTGCAGCAATTGTCGTCGTTGGCCGGCATCGCAAGATTTGGGCGGATGGACGGCGGCAACAGGTAATCAACAGCAGCGATGAGGATACTGAAGAAATAAGCACACTCGCAAGCGAGAACGAGGAGGAGCCAAGGCGCAGCCAGAAGAGACCGGAATTCTTTACAGTAAAGACGGATTTTGAAGCCCAAGTAGTTGATGGTGGCAACGAGGGAGGCAACGACGAGGGCGCTACTGACGAAATACAGACAATATTTACGTCGCTGCAACCGCGAGGCGGGCAGGTTGGGCTCCAAGGACAGGTAATTGGAGCTGCACGGATGGAGTGTTGCGAGGTCATCCCCTTCTTTCGGAGATGGAGCTACGTCCGATGCTTCAAACACGAATTTCTGGTATTGCTGCAAGAGAATCTTCTGATCTTCGTCCTTGTTTGGAGATCCAGGAGGCCGGCGAAGTGGAGTTAATTCCTCACGGGTGATGTCCGTTCCGACGCTCCAAAGACGAAAGGTTTCCAGCCAGCCGTGTGGTAAAAAACTACTAGACTGCATGATTCTTGGAGAGCAAATTGATGAACTCAGAATATGCGACCCTGGAGGAAAGAATGGATGAAACACGAAAGCTACTTCGAAGCTGCAGGAACGAAAGATACTTTCGATAGATGAGTCCTACTAGTAATCGAAAGCTCTAAGCAACATATTCAAACTAGGGTAGTAATCGCCTGTGGTTCTAGGCTCATACTTGATGCACGAAAGCTCTTAGAAAATTCAAGTTAATGCTGCGTAACTGTCTCGATGGCAGCCAAGAATAATAGTGTGAAGGCACGATCTGACCTTCCTTTCATAGATTAATATCTAGATGATCCGGCAGCCAAGACTAAGGGCAAAATCTGAGGGTTGACCTTCCTTTCATAGATTAATATATGGAAAAGTGTAACCGTTGCTCTTGGTTACTGCGCAATTCATTTGTTGACAAAGTTGAACAACTGTGTGATGGTGGTCGACGAAGCTATTCCAACACCACGATGTGGGCGGCCTCAATTAATTTATCAAGGGCTGTGAAGGCGAGGCTTTAAAAAATTTTGACATCTTGGAGGCGAGGTGATTTTTGGGATCATTTTTCAAGGGCTGTGAAGGCGAGGCTTTAAAAAATTTTGACATGTTGGAGGCGAGGTGATTTTTGGGATCATTTTTAAAAGCTTGCTGCTGTTGTTGAGCTGTCATTACCAGAATTTCATTTTAGGAATGGCATTAGCATTTTGGGCTTCATACGATTCCAAATAATTTCAACAACGCAACGTTTAAGCTTGTAGATAGATGATAATTTATATCCATATATTTCCTTCTCCTTAAAGCAAGGGTAGGTTCTAATCTTGAACGCCCTTTTGTACTCCTAGTCATTTGGAGGCCTATGAATCATAGATTCTTGTGGATCCAAATTCAAGGAGTTAAATATAAATGACAAAACATTTGAGTGACTAAATATATTATATATTTAGTTAGCCTAATCTCTAACTTGATTACCTATCATCGTGCAGCCTTTTCCCGTAGCTTTGCCGCTTGCTACACTAGGCAGTGCACCCATGTAAATCATAGGTTGGCTTGATGAGACCACCACGCTGGTTTTCAGCATAATAGTGAGACACAATCTATCATTCTGAACATCACCTCAGTGTAGTCTTTGGCCTAATGATCTGCCATTTCCTAGAATTCAAGGTTGTCTGGAGTGACCACCGTGCTGGTTTTTGGAGTTATAGCTCTGTTATCTATTTTTACGTATTACATGAGGAGGTCTATGACGACCAATGCACTCTTAAACAGAAGGAGATCTATGACAACTACCGCCCTTGTTCTTGGAGTTATATATTTGTTTACCAAGGAAAATGTATTTCCTTGTGAACCAAGCAAAATGCAATTGATGATATGGCCCTTGACGGGTCCCTTTTGGGAGCAAGGGCCATATCGACATGCCATATCTATCCAGTGGCATCCTAGATATTGTATAATGCATGTCGATATGGCCCTTGCCCCTAGAGGGGACTCCTCAAGGGCCATATCATCAATTGCATTTTCTAAATGTTTAATTGTATTTTTCTAGATGTATCTCTGTGCAACCACAAAGATGGGTCGTTGGAGCTATTTTAGCGCTATTTGGGTTCTAAACCAAGGAAATTGTACTCCTACTTTAATGGTATTTTAGTCCTTGTTACAAGAAATATAAATGAGGGAAAAAGTATTTCAAGCCATCTCGGTGACTCGAGGCCCAATGGATCCATCCAGATAATGAACTACAATTCATCAAGTGAAAATTAAGCAAAAGAGATTACAATGTACATCTACATCCAATAATAGGTTATATAAAATTTAATAACTTATACTGAGCAAAAATTGAATAGAGAATCTTACATTTATAAAAACTATGAAATTGTTGAGATTTTTACAGGCCAAAAGATTATAGCTAGCGACCATAACCATACAAAATATAAAAGTTATAATAGTGCATACTGAGAGCCTCAAATTGAACAAAAAGAGATTACATAAATGTAATAAAAAATCAGTAATTGTTGCTAAGACCCTTATCGACCAAAACGTCACATCTAGTGAGCTAAAAGATTATTGAGAGCCTTAGAGACCAAAGGAGGACCAAAGATTACATCCAGCCATTGCTGAGTGGTTATCAGCACCTTTTGAGAAGAAGGGAATTTGTACAACTTAGTATTTATGCCAGCCTAGCTTGTTGCATTAAATTTTTTAGGGAGCCAATGGAGGAGACGATGGAGAGGTCGAAGACCATGCACATTTCCAAGACTCAGATTATGGCCCCCCCAATAAGTCGAGAGTACTTTGCTGTGAAAATACTGAGGCCTTCATTGACATCTAGGGGAAACCCATACAGCACAGTTGTAAAGAGGCCGCAGGTGAGCTTGTCATCTAAGGTGGTGACATGCAGATATGGGGAGAATTGATCATGGGAATGAAGGGTCTCCACTAGTGCCAATAGCTCTACTCCAAGTGAGTGCAACGCAAGTGCCAATATATGAGAAGGCATATAACATTGAGATCATAGTGTATCAAGGGGGGGGGGTTGTAGGCATGGTGAAGATGAGTGGGTGAGCAGCAGAAGAATAGGGACGCATATGAGTGACGAGAGTTGGAGGAGGGAGCGTGGAGCAAATTAGAGCAAGGGGAAAAAAGAGCTAGAGGAGGAGTGTCAAGCAAAGTAGTAGAGCATGTAGAGCAAAGTAGTAGAGCAGGGGCAGATGAGAGGAATACAGTAAAATACCAAATGTCATGGAGATGTCATGCAAATGTCATGGAATAGAAAGAGGAGAGAGACAGACACAAGAATTGTGTTGAGGGGAAGAGAAAGATGAGAGAGATAGACAAAAGAGTTGCTCCCAAGGAAGTGATTATATGCATAGATCATAGGCATATATATAGTTGAGGACTAGGTTGAGTTAGGGCGAGCTATATACAGCTCTAACAAGCATATTTACCTCCACCATACAAAGAAGATTCTAAGCATAGCCCTTAAATATGCCAAGTGCTAACAATTCTCCTGAGCAAGACAACATCTCAACTTCTTTTCCCTCAATAAAATTTCTCTTAATATCTTGAAGGAATATATTAGGAATAATTTCATATCGGTCCCAAAGAGTTCTATGTGCTTGCATATAGTAAGTGTCACCTTGTAAGATATCACCCAATGTTTCAAAGTCTCCATATTGTGGATATTCTAAATGCACTGTAGGACTTAGAACTTTGGTGATTATCATTACATATCTTCTCTCACCATAATATTGAAATACCTGTAATAATTTATGAACTAAAGAATTAGCAACTGTAAAAAAGCCCAACAAATCTCACACTTGAAATCAAAATACAAAATATATTGATGTGTACCTCAACCTAAACCCTGAACCCTAAACCTTAAACCTAAACTCCAAATCCCAAAACGTAAACATACCTCCAACTTGTTGCATATGCAATAGGATGGTGGGTGCACCCACCACCTGTTGCACGTTTGTGCAATAGGTTAGGTTTGGACCCCCCAACCTATTGCATGTGCAATAGGTTGGTGGGTCCCCAACCTGTTGCATGTGTAATAGGTTGGTGGATGCAACCCTAACCTATTGCGCATGCCACAAGTTGGGGGTGCAACCCTAAGCTATTGCATAAATCACCAAAAATTATAAATTATTGCTTGTATTTTAGGGTTGAGCTAGGGTTTATAATCTAGAGTCTAGGGTTTAGAGATTATGTTTTGAGGTCTAAGATATAGGTTCTAAGGTTTAGGATCTAGGTTATAGGGTTTAGGATTTAGGGTTCATAATTTATAGCTTTGTATCTAAGGTTAAGAGTTTAGAATATAGAAAGTAAGTTGTATGGTATACAATTTACAACTTAGGGTTTAGGGTTTAGGTTTAGGATTTATAGCTTTGTATCTAAGGTTCAGAGTTTAGAATATAGAAAGTAACTTGTATGGTTGACGACTTATAATTTAGGGTTTAAGGTTTATGATTTATAGCTTTGTATCTAAGGTTAAGAGTTTAGAATATAGAAAATAAGTTGTATGGTTTACAATTTATAATTTAGGATTTAGGGTTTAGGATTTGTATCTAGAAGGTTAAGAGTTTATAATATAGCAAGTAATTTGTATGGTTTACGATTTATGATTTAGGGTTTAGCATCTTAGGTTAAGAGTTTAGAATTTAGAATATGGTTTGAATGATTAAGGGTCTAAGTTCAAGGGTTTAGGTTTAGAATTTAGGATGTACGGTTCAGGGTTAAGGATAATTTCATAGAGTTAAAAATAAGTAAAAGCTGCATTCTAAATCATGCCAAAGAATGGTTTGATACATTGCACAAGCCTTAAGTTTAACATTTGTATAAAGTATCATACCCATCGAAAACAAGTACATAGGCTAAGAAGCACATTCTCGACACTCTTGCATGATGCATGCTAATAAATGAGAAAGATGCATTTCAAACCATAATATACTAAATGATATCATTTGGGTATGATAATTTACAGAGGTCCTACACTAACGTAGTGTAAATCTTATGCAAAGTATCATTATATCCATTGGAGATGGGCACATAGTCTAAAAGCAAACTGAATGTGTAATGTTTTTGAACACTCATGCATGATGCATGGTACAAAATAGAAAAGTACGCATTCCAAACAACTCAAATGATATCTTATGGGTATGAAACTCTGCCCAAGCCTTAAACTAAGAAAATCTGAGGCCTTTGTACATACCCCTTAATTTATGATGTGCTTGTATTCTTCAATTGTTTGAAAGAATATTGTTTTATTCACACATTAATTTTTAAATTAAATAAAAATACATTGGACTATTGTTCTTATTTTATATCAATGATATAAAATTTTAATTAGTTATTTTAATATATCTTTAATGCATATGTTAGTTATTTTTATTTAATTAATAATTATAATTAATTTTTTATTTTATAGAAATAATATTAATAATTTTTAATATATTACTTATAGATAAATAATATTATTGGTAAAGAGCTTTTTAAATCTAAATAAAAAAAGCCTTTCTAAGTTGTTGAGGATGCAATAGGTTAGGGGACTAAATACAAAGGAGGCATTGCTTTTGAATTCTTTATCTTTCTTGGTATTAATGAAATCCACTCTTGATATGATGTCACTTATCGTTCTTTAAGTCCTTTGAAATTGTAGTATACCTTTGTATCATTGAAAACCATATGTCCCTCTTTAATCTTCAAAAATTGTATGCTCCATCTCAAATCTTTTCCTTCCGCATAATAGGGACCATCCAATGACGTTGCATTATCATCCATACCATCATTAGTAACTTTCACAATCCTCATCCACTACAAGGAATAGGCCATTTTCCGATGGAAATACCGACGCTTTTTACATTAAATTTTTTTTTTTCACGGGCGCAAAGGTCGCTATACAAGTCGCTAAAAGCGTCAGAAAAGGAGCGTCGCTATAAACTGTCGTTATATAGCGACGCTGTTAATCGTCGCTATATAGCGACGATGTAAATGTCGCTATATAGCGACACTGTTAATCGTCGCTATATAGCGACACTGGTAAACGTCGCTATATAGCGACGATTAACAGAAGTAAAAAAAAAGGGTTAGTGGGGCTAAACAGGGCTTCCTTTTGGCCCTGTTTAGCCCCACTAATCCTTTTTTTTTTTTTTGTAATTACAAAAGAAAGATTTTTATAACAAAATTTCCCTTGCTTGCAGGGTAATACAAAATTGTTCTTATGAAATGATGAGGAAAAAATGCATGTACATATACAACAGTGTTTGTAACAAAATTACCCTGTGAAAGGGCGATACAAAATTGCTCAAACGAGCGGATATACAAAATGCTACTACCACTACTCATCCGAATCCGAATCATCTTCGTCTTGTTGGCTTGTTCCTTGGTCCTCGATACCTGCGTCTTCTCCCTCGTCCTCAGCACCTGCATCCGATCCTTGCCCCTGTTGATCGCTCGCCTCCGATGATGGGACGCTTGAGCTTTGACCCTACGAGTGAACCATATAAATCGAAAATTAGATTGGAACTTAAATTAAAAAGTGAGATTACAAGTAGGAGTAAACTTATACCGTGCGAGCAGCCACCTCAGCCCAATCGACTGTCGCTCCCATTGCCTCTTGCTCAATGAACCACGGCTTTGTTCCTATCCAAAATGCGTGCCGCGTCTCTACATCCGTAGGAAGACGACCCATCGCAGCTTACTATGGATCCAATTTACGAGAGTTAGAGTTAGCTAAAGTGCATGTAATATGTAAGTAAAACAAATAGAACAATACATTAAATGGGAAGAAGTAGACTTACCACGGTTGCCTTGAACGCATACCATCCACCTGCACCAAAGTGCGAAGTACCTACGACGTCTAGCCGTCTCTTCGCAGCCCTCCTCTAACCCTCGAACATTTCGGGATGGTCCCTATGTTGCTTCTTGAAGTACTTCCAATCAGCTTTGTCTGCCCAGATGGGTTTAGCCAACCCCTTTGTAATGGAAGTACGCAAGGTTGATCTACGATGCTTTAGGACCAAACCCATGCGCTCGAGCATATAATTGTCATTAAACTCCACATTTGGCGGATTAGGGTATCTTTGTTTTAACTCATCGATCACCGCCTGCTTCTTTTGGGCATCTTGATACCGCCAATCGATATTTATGCCGCTCTTGAAGTGATGACTCATCAACCTCCTCATGGCGGCCATCATTGCTTTGCCCTTTTTGTCTTCTATTATCTCTTCGGCAAATGTGATTTGATAGGAGAGATCCCCTGATGAGTAAGGGGGACTGACGGTAGCAGAGTCTGAAGGAGTGGAAGCTGCGCGACCGCTTCCGGATCAAGGAGTAGTAGTGGGAGTAGGAGAGGGAAAGGGACCTGACTGATACTGTGTCTCCGGACCAAGTGGAGACCTACATGAGTGTGCTGGCTCGTCTACATCTCCTGAGTCAGCACAACATGAGCCGCCCCTCCTACTCTTCCTTCCCTTGCGGGAGGCATGCGCAGGTGATGATCCCGCGGTTGAAGGGGCGCGAGGGGATGGCTGGGCAGTACATCCACCCGTCGGTGTAGGGGAAGGAATTACGGAGGTCCTCTGAGAGAGCAGAGAGAAGAATCTCGCTACCTCCTCATAGTCCATCTGCACTACAAACTCGTCGGGAGTCCCGACAAAGCCATGCGCGGCTAGCAAAGGAGTTCCCCGAGGGGTAGTCGCAGTGCTATGTGGAAGAGGGGTCGGGTCGCAGTGCTAGGACCGAGAGGAGTCGAACCAGGGGTAGTCCTCGGGGTAGTCGCCTGAGAGGAATCAAAGTCCTCTGGAGCATATAGATCGTGAGCTCTCCTCCTACGAGGCTGTCCGTACTCGTCGGATGAGCGACGTGATCCCATGTCTAACATAGACACAAACACGAAAACAGAAAACAAAAAACAAACATAAGCATTCTCATAGGCATAGGCATAGGCAAGAAGAAAGAAGAGGGAAAGGAAAGAAGAGGGAAAGGAAAGAGGGAAAGAAGAGGGAAAGGAAAGAGGAAAAGAAGATGGAAAGGAAAGAAAAGAATGAGAATGAGTAAATAGAGAATGAGAGAAGGGGGAAATAGAGAAGGGGAAAGAGATGAGGGAAAATAGAGAAGGAGAGAAGGGGGAAATGAGAGAAGGGGGAAATAGAGTGGGAAATAGAGAATGAGCTTATGCGGAAATAGAGAATGAGCTTATGCTTCTCTCATTCTGTATTTCCGCATAAGCTCACGCATAAGCATGAGCTTATGCGGAAACTTAAGCATGCTTATGCTTATGCTTAAGCATAGGCATCGGAAATAGAGAAGGAGCTTATGCAGAAATAGAGAATGAGTTTCCGCATAAGCTTCTCTCATTCTCTATTTCCGCATAAGCTCATGCATAAGCATGAGCTTATGCGGAAACTTGAGCATAAGCTCATGCTCATGCATGAGCATAAGCATGAGCTTATGCTTATGCTTATGTGGAAAGCATAGGCATCGGAAATAGAGAAGGAGCTTATGCGGAAATAGAGAATGAGCTTATGCTTCTCTCAAGAAACTCTTCGTAATGCCCAATTTGCATCATGCACTTCATATTCTTGTACACTCTTGGAATCATCATCCTCAAAACTCTCTATTGCAAATTTAGTACTAGATTTTGGAGACATGGAATATCTTTTCTTGTTTGCATAACTGTACTCAGGGCGGTGACTATCATCCTCACATATATTTGAAGGCATTGACTTTGGCCTTTTCCTTCGCACAGTCTTGTCATCTCCATCATTAAAACATACTTCAGATACAACACCCATTTCCTTTGCAACATTACTTGTTAGATCAACAACTGTTTTGGCACTACTATCAATCCGAGATTGGACAGATCTTTTTTTCAAGGTCTCTAGACTCAGCCCACTTTTGATAAACTGGCCCTTCAAAAAAGATGTATATCTAGACCTTTTTAAAAATGTATTTGAGAGGTCACTAATAGAGGCATTGTAGAGACCAACATATTTGACATGGTTCAATCTAGCCCTCCAACTACCATGAATAGACTCTGCTAGATTTGTTCGAGGTATCAAGTACTTCTCGTTATCTAACATACTCTGCAAACCAAGCATTGCAAAGATATTGTAATGGCAAAATTACATTATTAACATGATTTAAAAAAATTCAAGAGAAATACAAAACCAACCTCTATAATGTAGTGGCCCCAATGGGAAATCCTAGCATGCCACCATGCATCCAAGTTTCAAGTCGTGGCAAGTTTGAATCACTTGCATGGCCTCCATTCCACCATGCCCTTAGGCTTCTCATTTTGACTTTTGCAGCTTGCTCTATAGAGGCATCCTTCTAGCATCTACATCGGATTTTAAATTCCTCTTGGCTGCCAACTTTTATACATGCCTTTGCATGGGAATGAAGACTTTGCTCCCAATGGAAAAGGCAAGAACGCTCTTTCCCTTCCATTATATTGTTAGGGCCACCATTGAAAGTGGCACGTATAGCTCTCCAGTTGGCTTGGACCTCATCTGCCATGAACCCTTTGAATTCAGCATTGTCAAATCCTTCTGAAACCATTACTTTGTTGAGAGTACCCCAAAATAGAATTTGTGCATTAGTATCTTCCACCTTGAAGTCACAAGTTGCAATTGTTTGCAACTCTTGGATAAAAGGATTATACACATGGCAAGCCATGGTAGTCCAATCTTTCATTCGCTTCACAAAGTCAAACAACACCCAACAATGACCCAATTCTCCTCCAGCTCTCATTTTATTTACCAAATCAACCCCTGAACTAGAACCTTGGGTAGACATTTTAAATACATGACCCCTGCTAAACGAACTATGTTGCAATTGTCCAGGAAACACTACATTTTGGAAATAATTATATCTACAATGTCTTTTCAAGTATAAAATTCCATCTAGCCCATTTGACACAGGTCGAGAGTCACGTCGACCCTCCTCGATCCATCTTGATAATCTATACACAGACATAAAGTTGGTCAATATTCATTGTCAATAACATAATTTAATAAACCAATGCAATAACAAATATTATAGTAATTACCTTCTTTTGTCGAGCAAAGGTTCACATTGTTTTAGCAAATCTTGTAGCCCAACATCTGACATCTTAATCCCATCTTGCACTTTTTTAGACAATAAAGTTTCCAAAACAATGTCTTGGATAATTATATTTTTATCCCTTTAGGGCATACAGCACCACCAGCCCTCACCATTTCAGAAACTTTGGTTTTAATGGATCCTTTGTTCTTCTAGTCAAACCATCTCCAACGGGATGATTATGATGGCCATGGTGTATGACTGCACGAGTAAGATTCACACCATCTCTACATTCAAGCATGCAGAGTAACATTTCATAGTAATAGCTCTCCAAGCAAATTGGTGGACGTCCACAATGTATACATGATACGGAGCCATATGATTCAATTGACACATTTGCTGGGGCCACTCTAATCAATCTCCCATCCCATTGTGTCTCATTCTCTATCCCAATTCTGTTTTTATAACCACAAGTTGCATTTATATAACGGAGGTGACCTCCACATTCCTTTCTACAAACCACACCAGGAAATACTATATTTGTTGTAATAGGATCACTCCAGACATGACCATCAAATTTTGACTCCGTACCTTTTGTGTGATGTTTCATTAAAGTAGCTGGTAGCTCAAAGAAAACATCACCATCATAAGTAGAAGGCAACTCATCCACAGTGACGTGCATTTCAACCTTTTCATAGGCCTCACGCAATCTGTTCTTTATAGGTAGTTGCATAATAATCTCAATGACACCGTGTTGTCTGTCATTCTCAATGTCGTTAGCTGAATCTTGTTTCCTTGCCCCGTAATTTTTGTTGCAAATAGAGTAGAAATCTTTTTTGTTTTCGTGCACTAGAGTCTTCTGAAGCTCATAGTCATCAAGCTTTCTCCCTTCACGGTGAAAATATCACCAAAGTGCGCATCAAGGTCAAACATTTTGTATCCATCATCATGGACTTCATATTGTAGCTCCATTGTCAAATCAGACCCATTATCACCAAAGTGTTGATGGACAGATATGGACCCAAGTGTGAACTAAAAATGGCTAGCAAGCACCATCTCTGACAACACTCCTCTACCTATGGAAGTGTGAACAAACATATGCAAAGATCTATCCTCATTCTGAATTGTGACAGATTCCATAAGAACGGAATGGTTGAGCTGTGCAACTCAATGAGATGAAGTCCAAAGGGTCAGATCAAGAGCAAAGTGTTCGTTTCAAGAACTCATTTGAAACAAGAGTCTGCTGCAAGAAAAGTTGCTCACAAATGCTTTGCACACACTGCCCATTGTTTATACTCACAACTTTGTAAGTTTGGTCTTGTGAAAGTCGGCACAAGTGTGACAATAGTACTGGACCATGATGTAAATTTTAGCCATCATTTGTTAACAACAATACTATAATACCATGGACTCTTAGACCTTTCAATCCCCAGCCTTTCTTTGACACGTATGGGAGTTATTGCAAGCCATTCTCGCTAGCAATGACATTTCATTATTGCTACATATTCATTCCGACAATTTGATATAAGTATTTTAAAGTTGATAGATAGATATAAATTATAATTATGGTGAACAAGAAATGGTTGGTTAGCACATCTCTAACCTTTTGAATATAAATTATGATGTTAAAAATATGCCAAAAGACTGTTTCATCGATGAAAGGGGTCTATTGGACTCTATCTTTCATCAATTATTTATGAAAGATAGAGGCCCATAGACCCCTTTTGTCAAAAGATTGTTTTGTCGATGAAAAGGGTCTATTGGACTCTATTTTTCATCATTTATTAATGAAAGGTAGAGGCCAGGGGTCTATGGGCCTCTATCTTTCATGAACCATTAATTAAATATAGAGGGTAATAGACCCCTTTCATTGACGAAAGGGGTCTATTGGCCTCTATATTTAATTATTTTCTCCAAAAGGGGTCTATTTGCCTCTATCTTCCATTAACAATAAATAAAAATTATTGTCTCCAAAAGGGGTCTATTGGCCTCTATCATTAATTGAATATTAATCAAAAAGATATTTAACTGTATGTCGACCTCACATAGTAAAATTATCAACCTCACAATTATGAAAAATTATCAACTTCACACAGTAATGATGTTTAATTAAATGATCACTCATTAGCAATCGAATTCGTATGATAATCATTATAAGTCATGGTTCCTATTCACATCATAGTTTGGTAGCATTTCTCTAGCCAGTATGTTGTCCCTCATGGTGAATAAAATAAATGCATTGATTGTAATGATTTGAAATAATAAAAACGAGAGCCAGCATTAAGTACTTGGGTCGGTCGAGGACATGTGGTGGTCCCTTGCTAGCAAAGGTGTTCTTTATCATGGAAGAGGGATAATTATTTCTACAAATATCAATGTGAACTTTAATTTTAATGAGAGCCCTTAAGAAAATTAAAGGCCAATAGACAACTTTCGTTGATAAAAGGGGTCTATTGGCCTTTCATTTTCTTAAGGGCTTAAGGGCCATTCATTTTCATGAGAGCCCTTAAGCCCTTAAGAAAATGAAAGGCCAAAAGACCCCTTGCATCGACGAAAGGGGTATTTTGGCCTTTCATTTTCTTAAGGGCTTAAGAAAATAAAAGGCACCCTTAAGAAAATAAAAGGCCAAAAGGGCTTAAGAAAATAAAAGGCCAAAAGACCCCTTTCGTCGATGAAAGGGGTCTTTTGGCCTTTCATTTTCTTAAGGGCTTAAGAAAATTAGAGGGAGGGGCCTTTAATTTCTTAAGCCCTTAAGAAAATGAAAGGCTAAAAGACCCCTTTCATCGACAAAAGGTCTCTTTTTGCCTTTCATTTTCTTACGGGCCTTAAAAACGAAAGGCCAAAAGACTCCTTTCATGGATGAAAGGGGTCTTTTGGCCTTTCATTTTCAAAATTTTTCAAAGGCCCTTAAGAAAATTTTTTTAAAGGCCATTTTCCTTGTCCAAATTTAGAATATGAAAGGCCAAAAGACCCCTTTCATCGATGAAAGGGGTCTTTTGGCCTTTCATTTTCAAAAGTCTTTTTCCCTCCCTAGCTTTCATCGCTCTGCTCGCTCTCCCTCCTACTTTTCTCGCTTTGCTCTCCCTCCCGCTCTGCTCGCTCTCCCTCTTGCTCTCCTCCCCCACTCTCCCTCGCTCTCCCTCCCGCTGTGCTCCCTCGCACTCCCTCCCGCTCTGCTCGCTCTCCTTCTCACTGTGCTCCCCCACCGTACTCTCCCTCCCACGCAGACGTCTTCACCCCCAATGCACTCACCTCACCTGGTAGCAGCACCGTTTTGATCTTCCTTTGTCTCCCCCTTTTCTTCTTTGGAGGTGATTCTGTGACTCCAGTAGACTCCGGCGTAGCCATGACTCCTTCCTTGAAAGGTTACAGAGATTTTCATTGCGCTCGTCTTTACTGTGCGACAGACTCTCATCGGTTTTGATTTGAGGCAAGCAAAGAGAGCTGAATGGGGAAAAATAGGTTTCAAATTGTGTGCGTTTTTCCAAATCAGCTATTTTCTCTTTGTGAGATCGGATTAAAAGCATATAGTGGTGGCGAGGGACTGCCGTGGTTGTGAACGTGTCTTTGCATTATTGTGGAGATAGTAAAGGATTGTGCTTGTGAACCACAAGTCGAGAATGGCAATGGCGAATGTAGGCCCTGCTCGGTGCACCATTTTTCCCCTATTGTTATGAAGTGTGATCCAAACAAGTACTTATGGGATGGATGCACCACTTTGCATGCAACTCAATACCACCTAGTTTGTGGAGCATGAAAATTATTTTTCCCATTTGGATATGCTTTTCATGGTCGATCAAGCATTAAACAACACTTTTGCCTCATTGTGATGAACATTCAACAAAAAACACGCTCCTAGGTGTGTTATCTGAATCGGATGGATGCACCACATTGCATGCAACTCAATACCACCTAGGTTGAGGTTATTGGAAATTAGTTTTCCCATCAAATATGCTTTGTATGGTCGATCAAGAATTAAACACCTTTCTTGCCTTAGTGTCATGCACAACCATAAAAAAACACGGTCCTAGGTGTGCTATTCGAATAAGTACTTATCAGATGGGGGCACCACTTTGCACTCAAGTCAATACCAACTAGTTTGAGGCATGTACAAAGTATTTGTCCCATCGGATATGATTTGCATGTTGATCACGCTTTATACACTCTTTCCCCCTAGTATTTTGCACCACCATCAAAAAATGCACTCCCAGGTGTGTTATGCGAACAAGTACTTATGGGATGCGTGCACCACTTTGCATGTAGTTTAATACCACCTGGGTTGTGGTGCGCACAAAGCATTATGCCTGTAGGATATAGTTTACATTGTCGACGAAGCATTAAGTACCCTTTTTTCCCTAGTGTCATGCACAAGCATAAAAAAACATGGTCCTAGGTGTGTTATCCAAGCAAATACTTATTGGATTAGGGTACCACTTTGCATGCAAGTCAATACCACCAAGGTTGAGGCACTTGCAAAGTATTGTGCCCATCAGATATGAGTTTCATGGTTGATCATGCATTATATACCATTTTCCACTAGTATTATGCACAACCGTTAAAATACGCACTCCTAGATGTGTTATATGAACAAGTACTTATGGGATGGGCGTGCCACTTTTCATGCAACTCAATACCATCTAGGTTGAGGTGCATTCAAAGTATTGTGCCTAGGTGTGATGCACATCCGTCAAAAAACACGCTCCTAGGTGTGTTATTTGAACAAGTACTTATCGAATGGGCGTACCACATTGCATGTAAGTCAATTCTAACTTCTTTATACTATCATCATGTATAATTCTAAAATTTATAATCACAAATTTAAATTATAGATTCTATTAGCTAAATGCGAAACATGAATCCATTATTGAAAACCCATATCCTTGTATCACCATCAAAATTAAATAAAATGAAGTAAAAGTAAAATAAAAGAGAGTAATTTAATAAAAGTTACAACTAATAGGAGAAATGTTCAAAAGAGACTAATATTTTTTATAATTGTTCCACAAGAGGATGGTGAAAGATTTCATTCCTAGGATGGAGATGATATTATGTTGCAAAAGAGTAGTTGCATTTGCTACAATCCATGATAGTGATCAAAACTATCTTTGTCACTTTCAAAGACTGGGCAAAGATAAGATTGTAGTTATTGTATCAAAGATTCTTAGTGCACATGTTGAGCTAAAGCATAAGTGAGGAGATATGAAAGTATTTGGAGATGTTATGCCTTAATTATAATATTTTGATTTCAAGTGTGAGATTTTTTGGGCTTCTTTATAGTTGCTAATTCTTTAGTTCATAAATTATTACAGGTATTTCAATGTTGTGGTGAGAGAAGATATGTAGTGATAATCACCAAAGTTCTAAGTCCTACAGTGCATTTAGAATATCCACATGGAGACTTTGAAACATTGGGTGATATTTTTTATATGCAAGTACATAGAACTCTTTCAGACCGATATGAAATCATTCCTAATATATTCCTTCAAGATATTAAGAGACCTTTTATTGAGGAGAAAGAAGTTGAGATGTTGCCTTGCTCAGGAGAATTGTTAGCACTTGGCATATTTAAGGGCTATGCTTAGAATCTTCTTTGTATGGTGGAGGTAAGTATGCTTGTTAGAGCTATATATAGCTCGCCCTAACTCAGCCTAGTCCTGATCAACTATATATATGCCTACGATCTATGAATATAATCACTTCCTTGGGAACAACTCTTGTGTCTGTCTGTCTCCTCTTTCTCTTCCCCTCAACACAATTCTTGTGTCTGTCTCTCTCCTCTTTCTATTCCATGACATTTGGCATTTTACTGCGTTGCTCTCATCTGCCCCTGCTCTACTACTTTGCTTTGCATGCTCTACTACTTTGCTCGACACCCCTCCTCCAGCTCTTTTCTCCCCTTGCTCTAATTTGCTCCATGCTTCCTTCTCCAACTCTCATCACTCATATGCTTCCCTATTCATCTGCTGCTCACCCACTCATCTTCACCATGCCTACAACCCCCCCCCCCTTGATACACTATGATCTCAATGTTATATGTCTTCTCATATATTGGGACTTGCGTTGCACTCACTTGGAGTAGAGCTATTAGCACTAGTGGAGACCCTTCATTCCAATGATCAATTCTCCCCATATCTGCATCTCACCACCTTAGATGACAAGCTCACCTGTGGCCTCCTTATGGCTATGCTATATGGGTTTCCCCTTGATGTCAATGAAGGCCTCAGTATTTTCACAGCAAAGTACTCTCGACTTATTGGGGGGCCTGTAATCTAAGTCTTGGAAATGTGCATGGTCTTCGGCCTCTCCATCGTCTCCTCCATTGGCTCCCTAAAAAATTTAATGCAACAAGCTAGGCTGGCATAAATACTAAGTTGTACAAATTTCCTTTTTCTCAAAAGATGCTGATAACCACTTAGCAGTGACTAGATGTAATCTTTGGTCTCTAAGGCTCTCAATGATCTTTTGGCTCACTAGATGTGACGTTTTGATCGATAAGGGTCTTAGCAACAATTACTGAGTTTTTATTACATTCATGTAATCTCTTTTTGTTCAATTTGAGGCTCTCAATATGCACTATTGTAACTTTTATATTTTGAATGGTTATGGTCACTAGCTATAATCTTTTGGCCTTTAAGAATCTCAACAATTTCTGAGTTTTTATAAATCTAAGATTCTCTATTCAATTTTTGCTCAATATAAGTTGTTAAAATTTATATAACCTATTATTGGATGTAGATGTACATTGTAATCTCTTTTGCTCAATTTTCACTTGATGAATTGTAGTCCATTGTCTGGATGGATCCATTGGGCCTCGAGTCACCGCGATGGCTTGGAATACTTTTGACCTCATTTATATTTCTTGTAACAAGGACTAAAATACCATTAAAGTAGGACTACAATTTTCTTGGTTTAGAACCCAAATAGCGCTAAAATAGCTCCAACGACCATCTTTGTGGTTGCACAGAGATACATCTAGAAAAATACAATTAAACATTTAGAAAATGCAATTGATGATATGGCCCTTGAGGAGTGCCCTCTAGGGGCAAGGGCCATATCGACATGCATTATACAATATCCAGGATGCCATTGGATAGATATGGCATGTCGATATGGCCCTTGCTCCCAAAGGGGCCCCGTCAAGGGCCATATCGTCAATTGCATTTTGCTTGGTTCACAAGGAAATACATTTTGTAAACAAATATATAACTCCAAGAACCAGGGCGGTAGTTATCATAGATCTCCTTCTATTTAAGAGTGCATTGGTCGCCATAGACCTCCTCATGTAATACGTAAAAATAGATAACAAAGCTATAACTCTAAGAACCAGCACGGTGGTCACTCCAAACAACCTTGAATTCTAAGAAATGACAGATCATCAAGCCAAAGACTACACTGAGGTGATGTTCAGAATGATAGATTGTGTCTCACTATTATGGCGAAAACTAGCGTGGTGGTCTCATCAAGCCAACCTATGATTTACATGGGCGCACTACCCAGTGTGGCAAGTGGCAAAGCTACGGGAAAAGGCTGCACGATGATAGGTAATCAGGTTAGAGATTAGGCTAGAGATTACTCCACGGCGGTGTTTAGAATGATAGATTGCATCTATGCCAATAATTAGCGTGGTGGTCTCTTTAAGCCAACCTTGAATTTTGATGATCTGCATGGACGCAGTACCTAGTGACAAGTGACAAAGCTACGGCAAAAGGCTGTGCGATGATAGGTGGTCAGGCTGCTGCATAAAGATGTATAGAGATGCATGATATAGTGCAGAGTTGCTGTGTGTCAAACTTTGTGGTGTTGAGAATAAATAGATTGCATGTCATATTATGCTAGTGCGGCATCAAAAAAATTTTCGACGAGAGCACGGGTCTATGCAAAATTCACAATTTCACCCAGGAGTGCATCACGTCAAGGTCCCAAAATGGCCCCAAAAATAGCACCCAAGCAAACATTGACTCATAAAGCCAAGGATGTCGTCATGGATACCCTAACCATAAAAATTCCCAAACCTTTCAGGTATGAGTTTGAACAAAATGCCATGCTTATGTGAATGGGAGAGCCCCTAAAGTCTCGTAAATACGAATTATGGAAGGCCATTAAATTAGGTAAGCCTAAGCCAAGGTGTTTCGGACATGAAAGATTAGAAGAAAGAGAAGAAGGAGTTCAAGGAGAATCCAGATGTGTTCGTGACTCAGCGGAGGGCGGTGAGAAGAAGCCTGGAGATTGTAGGTGCTTCGCACCTTGGGAGCAGTGGTAGACTAGGCAATGACGCATGGGTGGTAAGTATATATCTATCTTCTACTAAATATATAATATGTTCAGTCACTCAAATGTTTTGTCATTCATATTTAACTCCTTGAATTTGGATCCACAAGAATCTATGATTCATAGGCCTCCAAATGACGAGGAGTACAGAAGGGCATTCAAGATTAGAACCTACCCTCGCTTTAAGGAGAAGGAAATATATGGATATAAATTATCACCTATCTACAAGCTTAAACGTTGCGTTGTTGAAATTATTTGGAATCATATGAAGCCCAAAATACTAATGCCATTCCTAAAATGAAATTCTGGTAATGATAGCTCAACAACAGCAGCAAGCTTTTAAAAATGATCCCAAAAATCACCTCGCCTCCAACATGTCAAAATTTTTTAAACCCTCGCCTTCACAGCCCTTGAAAAATGATCCCAAAAATCACCTCGCCTCCAAGATGTCAAAATTTTTTAAAGCCTCGCCTTCACAGCCCTTGATAAATTAATTGAGGCCGCCCACATTGTGGTTTTGGAATCGCTTCGTCGACCACCATGACACAGTTGTTCAACTTTGTCAACAAATGAATTGCGCAGTAACCAAGAGCAACGGTTACACTTTTCCATATATTAATCTATGAAAGGAAGGTCAACCCTCAGATTGTGCCCTTAGTCTTGGCTGCCGGATCATCTAGATATTAATCTATGAAAGGAAGGTCAGATCGTGCCTTCACACTATTATTCTTGGCTGCCATCGAGACAGTTACGCAGCATTAACTTGAATTTTCTAAGAGCTTTCGTGCATCAAGTATGAGCCTAGAACCACAGGCGATTACTACCCTAGTTTGAATATGTTGCTTAGAGCTTTCGATTACTAGTAGGACTCATCTATCGAAAGTATCTTTCGTTCCTGCAGCTTCGAAGTAGCTTTCGTGTTTCATCCATTCGTTCCTCCAGGGTCGCATATTCTGAGTTCATCAATTTGCTCTCCAAGAATCATGCAGTCTAGTAGTTTTTTACCACACGGCTGGCTGGAAACCTTTCGTCTTTGGAGCATCGGAACGGACATCACCCGTGAGGAATTAACTCCACTTCGCCGGCCTCCTGGATCTCCAAACAAGGACGAAGATCAGGAGATTCTCTTGCAGCAATACCAGAAATTCGTGTTTGAAGCATCGGACGTAGCTCCATCTCCGAAAGAAGGGGATGACCACGCAACACTCCATCCGTGCAGCTCCAATTGCCTATCCTTGGAGCCCAACCTGCCCGCCTCGCGGTTGCAGCGATGCGTACGTAAATATTGTCTGTATTTCGTCAGTAGCGCCCTCGTCGTTGCCTCCCTCGTTGCCACCATCAACTACTTGGGCTTCAAAATCCGTCTTTACTGTAAAGAATTCCGGTCTCTTCTGGCTGCGCCTTGGCTCCTCCTCGTTCTCGCTTGTGAGTGTGCTTATTTCTTCAGTATCCTCATCGCTGCTGTTGATTACCTGTTGCCGCCGTCCATCCGCCCAAATCTTGCGATGCCGGCCAACGACGACAATTGCTGCACTGATCTCCCAACTGTGCACATTTTACTCCCGTGCTGCAAGGAACCAACTCAAGTGCCCAAGGAAAGCATTCGAGCTGCTTTGGCCTTGAACTATCCTGCAGATCGCTTCAAAGTACTCGTGCTGGATGATGGTGGCGATGACGAGCTCAGAGCTTTCTGCGACGTTTTGCAGGTCGAGAGCGGGAGTGAGCAGGTCGTATACTTGCGACGGAAAAAGGTAAGCCCAGATGAATCCTATATCGATCCTCGTCGCTCTATTGCATTAACTCTCTCGTTGAATCATCCGGCGATCTTTGCAGATCCCAGGCGTCCCTCATAATATAACTTCAAGTGCGGGAATTTGAACTACGGCCTACAGCATTCGGATGCTGATTACGTTGTCATGATGGACGCGGATATGATCCTCCACCCCTCCTTCCTGCGAAGGTTAATGCCTCACATTATCAATTCTCCGGATGTGGCTTTCGTTCAAGTGCCACAAGCTTTTTACAATCTGCCGGTCGGAGATCCCTTAAACGACGCTTGCATGTTCGGCTACGACAGAGTCATGGTACACAGGGATAGCTTAGCTTGTGCATCATGCGTTGGCACGGGTGCGCTGTTCAGGCGCAAAAATCTGGATGAAATTGGTGGATTTCAGCCACAATCCATTACCGAGGACACCACGACTGCGTTCATGCTGTTTAATCATGGGTACAGGTCTGTATATCTAAATGAGAAGCTACAGATTGGATTGACGCCATGGACATTCGAGGGGTATGTGAAGCAGCGGCAAAGATGGGGGCGAGGAGCAATCCAGCAGTTTGCAACGACATGGAAGAGCATGCTTGGGAAAGGAAGCAAGCTCCATTTTGTGCTGAAAGTGTGCTACTTTTGGCACACTGGATACTATTATCTGTCGATAGCGAACGTGATTCTTGCGTTTATCCTCATGAGCGCTCTAGCATTCCGTCTCAATTTAACAGTTGGAGATGCTGTTGAAAACCGAACTCTGATCGGACATCTGGCTTTGTCCTTGGCGATTTGGAGGGTTGCATGGTATGTGCTATGGTCGGATGTCCCCCTGGCAATTCAAAGCCGCAACCGAGATGAATCGCATTTCTGGTGGATGACCACTTTCTTCTTCAAGATGGTATTGCAAGCCGCTTTGGATTACAGCACGAGCAGCATCGACCGCCGTGTTGCATCTACTGCCAAAGTAGATCAGCCTTTGTCTCCAAAAGGGGTCTATTGGCCTCTATCATTAATTGAATATTAATCATAAAGATATTTAAGTGTATGTCGACCTTACACAGTAAAATTATCAACCTCACAATTATGAAAAATTATCAACTTCACACAGTAATGATGTTTGATTAAATCATCACTCATTAGCAATCGAATTCGTATGATAATCATTATAAGTCATGGTTCCTATTCACATCATAGTTTGGTAGCATTTCTCTAGCCAGTATGTCGTCCCTCATGGTGAATAAAATAAACGCATTGATTGTAATGATTTGAAATAATAAAAATGAGTGCCAGCATTAAGTACTTGGGTCGGTCGAGGACATGTGGTGGTCCCTTGCTAGCAAAGGTGTTCTTTATCATGGAAGAGAGATAATTATTTCTACAAATATCAATGTGAACTTTAATTTTAATGAGAGCCCTTAAGAAAATTAAAGGCCAATAGACAACTTTCGTCAACAAAAGGGGTCTATTGGCCTTTCATTTTCTTAAGGGCTTAAGGGCCATTCATTTTCATGAGAGCCCTTAAGCCCTTAAGAAAATGAAAGGCCAAAAGACCCCTTGCGTCGACGAAAGGGGTATTTTGGCCTTTCATTTTCTTAAGGGCTTAAGAAAATAAAAGGCGCCCTTAAGAAAATAAAAGGCCAAAAGGGCTTAAGAAAATTGGAGGGAGGGGCCTTTAATTTTCTTAAGCCCTTAAGAAAATGAAAGGCTAAAAGACCCCTTTTGTCGACAAAAGGTCTCTTTTGGCCTTTCATTTTCTTAAGGGCCTTAAAAATGAAAGGCCAAAAGACCCCTTTCATGGATGAAAGGGGTCTTTTGGCCTTTCATTTTCAAAATTTTTCAAAGGCCCTTAAGAAAATTTTTTAAAAGGCCATTTTCCTCCTTCACTTTGCATGCAACTCAATACCACCTAGTTTGTGGAGCATGAAAATTATTTTCCCCATTTGGATATGCTTTTCATGGTCGATCAAGCATTAAACAACACTTTTGCCTCATTGTGATGAACATTCGTCAAAAAACACGCTCCTAGGTGTGTTATCCGAACAATTACTTATCGGATGGATGCACCACATTGCATGCAACTCAATACCACCTAGGTTGAGGTTATTGGAAAGTAGTTTTCCCATCAAATATGCTTTGTATGGTCGATCAAGAATCAAACACCGTTCTTGCCTTAGTGTCATGCACAACCATAAAAAAACACGATCCTAGGTGTGTTATTCGAATAAGTACTTATCAGATGGGGGCACCACTTTGCACTCAAGTCAATACCACCTAGTTTGAGGCATGTATAAAGTATTTGTCCCATCAGATATGATTTGCATGGTTGATCACGCTTTATACACTGTTTCCCCTAGTATTTTGCACCACCATAAAAAAATGCACTCCCAGGTGTGTTATTTGAACAAGTACTTATGGGATGCGTGCACCACTTTGCATGTAGGTCAATACCACCTGGGTTGTGGTGCAAACAAAGCATTATGCTTGTAGGATATAGTTTGCATTGTCGACGAAGCATTAAGTACCCTTTTTTCCCTAGTGTCATGCACAAGCATAAAAAAACATTGTCCTAGGTGTGTTATTCAAGCAAATACTTATTGGATTAGGGTACCACTTTACATGCAAGTCAATACCACCAAGGTTGAGGCACTTGCAAAGTATTGTGCCCATCAGATATGAGTTTCATGGTTGATCATGCATTATACACCATTTTCCACTAGTATTATGCACAACTGTTAAAATACGCACTCCTAGGTGTGTTATATGAACAAGTACTCAATACCATCTAGGTTGAGGTGCATTCAAAGTATTGTGCCCAGGTGTGATGCACATTTTTGCCTCAGTGTGATGCACATCCGTCAAAAAACACGCTCCTAGGTGTGTTATTTGAACAAGTACTTATCGAATGGGCGCACCACATTGCATGTAAGTCAATTCTAACTTCTTTATACTATCATCATGTATAATTCTAAAATGTATAATCACAAATTTAAATTATAGATTCTATTAGCGAAATGCTAAACATGAATCCATTATTGAAAACCCATATCCTTGTATCACCATCAAAATTAAATAAAATGAAGTAAAAGTAAAATAAAAGAGAGTAATTTAATAAAAGTTACAACTAATAGGAGAAATGTTCAAAAGAGACTAATATTTTTTATAATTGTTCCACAAGAAGATGGTGACAGATTTCATTCCTAGGATGGAGGTGATATTATGTTGCCAAAGAGTAGTTGCATTTGCTACAATCCATGATAGTGATCAAAACTATCTTTGTCACTTTCAAAGACTTGGCAAAGATAAGGTTGTAGTTATTGTATCAAAGATTCTTAGTGCACATGTTGAGCTAAACATAAGTGTAGAGATATGAAAGTACTTGGAGATGTTATGCCTTAATTATAATGTTTTCAATAAATCATTGATTGCATGGGATAGAGATGAGACTTATCCAACACATTTCATCGAGAATACAAAATGCAATTCTTTGGATTTTAGTGTAGGATATATTTTGCAAATAATGTCATTTGCAAATAAGAACATAGCAAAAGGTTAAGTTTTGGGATTTGAACACTAGGATCAGTGGTCATTTGCAAAGATAAGGATTGTGAAAGTTATTAATGATGGTATGGATGATAACGCAACGTCATTGGATGGTCCCTATTATGAGGAAGGAAAAGATTTGAGATGGAGCATACAATTTCTGAAGATTAAAAAGGGACATATGGTTTTCAATGATAAAAAGGTATACTACAATCTCAAAGGACTTAAAGAATATGATAACAAACCAAGATTTGTCCCTTCAGCAGACATGGATGATTTCAATGGCTCAAGTATATAAGTGACATCGTATCAAGAGTGGATTTCATTGATTCCAAGAAAGATAAAGAATTCTAAAGCAATGCCTCCTTTGTATTTAGTCCCCTAACCTATTACATCCTCAACAACTTACAAAGGCTTTTTTAATTTAGATTTAAAAAACTCTTTACCAATAATATTATTATTCTATAAGTAATATATTAAAAATTATATAAAAATATATTCAAACATAGTATAGTCTATATTATTATGTAAATATGATATATTAATAAGAACTTATTTTCAAAATTATTAATATTATTTCTATAAAATAAAAAATTAATTATAATTATTAATTCAATAAAAAATAACTAACATATGCATTAAAGATATATTAAAATAACTAATTAAAATTTTATATTATTGATATAAAATAAGAACAACAGTCCAATGTATTTTTATTTAATTTAAAAATTACTGTGCGAATAAAACAATATTCTTTCAAATAATTGAAGAATACAAGCACATTATAAATTAAGGGGCATGTACAGAGGCCTCAGATTTTCTTAGTTTAAGGCTTGGGCAGAGTTTCATACCCATAAGATATCATTTGAGTTGTTTGGAATGCGTACTTTTGTATTTTGTACCATTCATCATGCATGAGTGTTGTTCAAAAACATTACGCACTCAGTTTGCTTTTAGACTATGTGCCCATCTCCAAAGGATATAATGATACTTTGCATAAGATTTACACTATGTTAGTGTAGGACCTCTGTAAATTATCATACCCAAATGATATCATTTAGTATATTATGGTTTGAAATGCATCTTTCTCATTTATTAGCATGCATCATGCAAGAGTGTCGAGAATGTGCTTCTTAGCCTATGTACTTGTTTTCGATGGGTATGATACTTTATACAAATGTTAAACTTAAGGCTTGTGCAATGTATCAAACCATTCTTTGGCATGATTTAGAATGCAACTTTTACTTATTTTTAACTCTATGAAATTATCCTTAACCCTGAGCCCTACATCCTAGATTCTAAACCTAAACCCTTGAACTTACACCCTTAATCATTCAAACCATATTCTATATTCTAAACTCTTAACCTAAGATGCTAAACCCTAAATCGTAAATCATAAACCATACAACTTACTTGCTATATTCTAAACTCTTAACCTTCTAGATACAAATCCTAAACCCTAAACCCTAAATTGTAAATTGTAAATCATACAACTTATTTTCTATATTCTAAACTCTTAACCTTAGATACAAAGCTATAAATCATAAACCTTAAATCCTAAATTATAAGTCGTCAACCATACAAGTTACTTTCTATATTCTAAACTCTGAACCTTAGATACAAAGCTATAAATCCTAAACCTAAACCCTAAACCCTAAGTTGTAAATTGTAAACCATACAACTTGCTTTCTATATTCTAAACTCTTAACCTTAGATACAAAGCTATAAATCATGAACCGTAAATCCTAAACCCTATAACCTAGATCCTAAACTTAGAACCTATATCTTAGACCTCAAAACATAATCTCTAAACCCTAGACTCTAGATTATAAACCCTAGCTCAACCCTAAAATACAAGCAATAATTTATAATTTTTGGTGATTTGTGCAATAGCTTGGGGTTGCACCCCCAACCTGTGGCATGCGCAATAGGTTAGGGTTGCATCCACCAACTTATTACACATGCAACAGGTTGGAGACCCATCAACCTATTGCACATGCAATAGGTTGGGGGGTCCAAACCCAACCTATTGCACAAATGTGCAACAAGTGGTGGGTGCACCCACCATCCTATTGCATATGCAACAACTTGGAGGTACGTTTACGTTTTGGGATTTGGAGTTTAGGTTTAGGGTTTAGGGTTCAGGGTTTAGGTTGAGGTGCACATCAATATATTTTGTATTTTGATTTCAAGTAGGGAATCCAACATATACACATGGTTTTGTATGGCTCTACCAAATCGTGAGATAACTATACTGCACCAACAAATAAATGAATATTAGCTTATTAGATTTAATCAAAATATTGAATTATCAAGCAGAGAAAAAGTTTGTATCAAACCTGAGAATGGCCATCATAACATTGTTATTGACCTCATTTGAAGCTCTAGAGAGAATTGAAATCTCCTCTCCCCCAAATTCAAGATACTGAGGTCTATGTTGAATCATAAACCTAACATTAAAAGAGCTTCCCAATTCTTCCAATGAAGCCATGTTTGTAGAGTTGAGGTCTTCTATCCTCTTTGACTCTTTGACGGCATTCATTTTGCAATCAATGATTGCTCGAATGGTACATGTTATAAATGCATAGAGATGCAAATCCGTATATGTTGACAGTGTGGTGTCATTTTGTATCTTAAAAATTTGACCAAGTACCAATAAGCAATTGTAGCCCACCCTCCATCCACAATTATAGATGTGGCTATTCTCTTGATGTGACACCTGACATGTTATATACTCTATTTGTTGTGCCAAGTCACATTGCCGCATTACTATGTCGATAGCACCTACTAACTTTCGAGCTCTGCACATCAAAACATATAACAACAGTGAATATGTGCATTGCATATCAATCTACATGTCAAGAAGTGACAACAAGTGTAGTCGATACTTAATCTAACACATTGCCATGGATGGATGTCATTGAGTTGGCAAAGAAGCACTTCTTCGCAAGGATGTTCACGACTACCAGACTCCAATGTGAGCTGCATTATCAATAAAGAATAATTACTATGTTTGAGACAATTCTAGCAATGCAATAGAAAAAACAAGTAGGGTTTGATGCTTACTTCTCATAATAAACTGTAAAAATAACTCGTGCGTCATTCATAGGAACGTGCTTCAACCACTTGCAAACATCCTCTATGGTTTCTTCTTTGTTGCTAAGCACTTCCGAAATATGAGGATCGAGCATATATGAAACGCTTTGTATATTTTTTCAAAAATTTGCTATAACATTACTATATTTAAAAAAAAGTATTAGCTTCTTGGGTTTAATCAAAATAAGCAAAGTATAAAGCCAAGGAAAAGGCTGCATCAAACCTGAGGATGGTTGTAATGACTTTGACATTAACCTCTTTCTTAGGATTCAAGAGGATTGAAATCTCTTCTTCACCAAATTCAAAAAAATGAGGTTGTTGTCAAATTAACAACATAGCTGTGAATGAACTTCCAATCTGCTCCAATAGATTCATATTTTCATGACTCATCTTATTGAGAGAGTAGTCTACATCGTATTCTTCTTCACTTGCTATGTCCTCCACATCCTCCTTCTGCCATAAAAATATAAAAAAGTTATGCGATGTACACATCCCAAATAAAGGCTTAAACAAGCAGATAAGGTTTCATACATGCTTTCATTAGAGTGAGTCTCTCCTCTGCTTGGAGAAAAAATTTAAAAAGGTTTCATACATGCTTTCATTAGAGCGAGTCTCTCCTCCTCTTGGAGGAAAAATTTAAAAAGTTATGAGATTTACACATCCCAAATAAAAATAATGGTTTAAATAATCATAGAAGTATAAAGATAGCATGCTTTCATTAGACTCAGTTTCTTCTCCTCTTGGAGGAAAATATAAAAAAGCTATGAGATTTACACATCCCAATTAAAGGCTTGAACAAGCATACAAGTATAAAGATAAGGTTTTATACATGCTGCAATGTAGTCATATTTCAGGTTGTTTCCCAATGGTAGTAATTAGACGCTGAATATTCTCAGCCCAAAATGCTAGCAGATCGGCTTCTGTATATGATTCCATTTTGACTGGTAACTCCAAATCAAAAATCTCTCTAAGAAACAACATGCAGTTGTAGGCAACTCTCCACCCACAGCTGTGTCCATCTTTTTGCTCCACTGGCAGACGTCTTTTGAATTCTACTTGATCTTGTTGCTCCGTGGTTGTTCTGACAGCAGATACTAGCCGATATGCAACACTGTCCATCATGACATATTAAATATATTAATATGTCATGATCATAAGATACATAAGAAAGTATCAAAAATATTAAGAGAATAATTACCTTGGGGAGTTGGCATGATAGCCTTCTATTGAATTCACAAACCATAAATGGTTGAGTTCAAGGTCCTAGAAGATCAGACTCCAATGTGAGCTACACGACCACAATAAAAATGATTATTGTTTTACACAAACTTGCCAAAGAAATAGTAAAAATAAGGTTAGAGTTGATACTTATGCCTCATGATAAGGCATTAAGATGACTCGCACCCCATCTAAATTCAAAGGGCTTAACCAGGTACAAACATCTTCTATAGTCTTTTGAGGAGAGTTAAGAATAGAAGAAAGGAGAACATCGAGCATGTAGACACGATGCTGCACTGCACTAGGAAGTTGAGAAATAACTACACTGCACCAAGAAATAAACAAACATTATCTCATAGAATTGATTTGCATTTTGCACTAGGAAACTGATATATAACTACACTGTGAATAAATAAACAAATGTTAGCTCATTGAAGTAGCAACAAATAAACAAACGTTACCTGAGAATGGCCAAGATAACATTGTCATTACCTCTTTTAAAGGATTGGAGAGGATTGAAACCTCCTCTCTACCAAAGCTCAAATACTGAGGTTCTCATTTCAAAACAATCCTAACTTCAAATGAGCTCTCCATTTTATCCAATGCAGCTAAATTTGATTCTTCAATCAAATTTAGAGGTGGTTGCATTGTTGAAGTAGAAGGGAGTGCCTCTGTATTGACTTCATCCATTTCTTCTCCCTCTATTGCCTGTAAATAAATATGAGAGATTAGATTCATTATCTTTAAATTTAAATCTTATTTAAAAAATTGTATTTAGTTGAGAAATAGAGAGTTCATACTGCTAAGTATCGTAGTGGCCTTTTTTCATAACCCTGCGAGCCATAATTATCAAAAGAAGGCATCATCATGTTTGTCTTCATCCACCAACCTCTCTGTGAACAGGTCATGTAAGTCCATCTTTTCATCATCATCAACTAGGACATTATGATCTTCAAGGTAATCATCCATGTCATCGGTGTCCTTGTGGTCTATCTCTTTTTCATAGCCTGTGGTTAGATCTGCTTGAAGCTAGAAATAAGCCATGAAATGCCTATTTTCAATAATATTTGTGGAGTTTCCTTTTCTGAGGAGATCCTCAAATAAATATCCCATCCTGCACAAGGTGACCTCCCAACCTGTAGGTAGCAAATTCTCAATCATGGTAAGCAAGAGACTCCCACTTTTTGCAGGACTTCCATAGTTGTTTTTTTGATAATGTATGGACCTGGGAATATCTTGCTCTTCTAGCATCAATCTCAAATTATTTGAATTCCCTCTTATGTTCTTTTGTAAGGAGTGATCAGGGTTGGGGCTCCGCATACACAAAAAGAACGATTCAAGAGATTGAATCGCTCTGCCACATTCTCTCTTGCCTCTCTTTGCTGCATGAACACCACTATAGATCTTCAAATCTGATGAATATGCTCGCTCTAGAGTAACCTGCATGGCTTCTTTGTCTTTTTTATCAACAAAAATGACAATGTTGCAAATCGCCACTTTGCTAATGGTGGTATATACTATTCTATCAATGAAGTTATGGATATCATCGCTAGAAACTTCATTGATAAAGAATAGTTGTGGCTTATCCCATGCTGACTCATTCTTGAAGAAGTCATCTTCTAAGACTCCCTTGAAGTTCACAAGCTTTCCAGACTCTGCTGTAACCTCTATATTGAATTGAAAGCTTTGGTGCATATCTATCGGCATCCTTATCTCGCTGATTAATCTTTCCACATATGCAACCACCTGTTGTGGGATTTCTTTTCTCATATAAGAGGTTACTATTTTCGGCCCATCTTCATCCTTTTTAATCCACCTGTTTGCCCATAGCTTTACCTTGGGTGTTGACAAAGAAGCTATATGCTTCACTACATTATAGTCAATGTTACAATGAGCAAGTGGAATTTGTTTCTCTGACAGCAAATACTTAATGGCACTATGCACTGCATCACGCCTCACTTGTACATTGATGCATTCTTCCATGCAGTGGTCTTTGTCTTTTTTTCCAAAAAACCATTCTTTCTTTAAAATTTTTGGTGCTGCCATGGATGCATACTTATCACGTAAGTACTTTATAGGCCTCCACATCCTTGCCATCAACTCCTTCTTATCCATTACCTTTGACTTAGCGGAGATAAACAAAGGAGCTTCACAGGTCAGTTGTCCACGCTCACAAGCAATGCACGTTTCAAGCATCTCATTGAACACTTCAGCAGGACGAAATATGATAGAAGTGTAGTCGGCATATCTGTCCCTCAGCACCTTGAGGCTTGTCATACTTTCTTCTGACTCTTGAGTTCCCCTAGGCACAACTGCACTCAAAGAAGTATAGAAAGTCGTGAGTGTGTCGGCATCTACTTTTGTGACCTTTTGCTTCAAATCAGGATTTGGTGAACCAAATGTTGTCCATATAACCCTCGCCTTCTGTAAGACCTCTGATGTTGAGGATATCTTATGTTTTCCATGGACATACTAATTAAGTGTTTCGGACTCAATCAAATACTTGATCTCATGCTTGAATATACAGATTGTTGCAGGATAATAATGGAATGAACTTATCTTTGCAAATTGTTCTGGAGTGAGTCTTTTGCCCTCCTTTGCTTCCCTTGCGATCTGATTACAAGCATAAGCCCAATGTTGACCATCAATGGGCTAGAATCTGCAATGAAGGAGGAATTCCTTCTTTACTTCCTTTAGCATATTCTCACCTTGTGCCTCTTTGCCTTGTTCATGTGGAATATTTTTAAGAGTGTCTTTAAAGAATTGACTGAAGGTTTTCTCAAAATGTATAGGCCCTGTAAATGTTATTTGATCCAAAAAACTATTTTTGGTTGGACAAAACATTATTGGGTGCAAGACCACATTGCTTGCCACAGGTTTCTTACCATCTCTCAAAGCCTCGTATATTTGCATTGCATAGAATATATCAAGGCTTCGGCTATTAGTAAAGAGAGCTGCAGCTTCCATATCTTTGGCATTCACAAACCACGTCCTTTGACCCCAGATATATCCCACATCATCATCTATAACTGCTTCATTAAGATGCAGATTAAGATTTTTGATTGATGTGAGTTCATCCTGATCATCTTCAGCCTCAGGTTCTGAGTCTTCTTCATCTTTCTCTTTTTTTAACCATTTTTCATCCACATTATCTTTGTCTACAGTGGGACGATGTCTTTTTTTACTACTTGGAACCGTGGCTCTTGTAGTACTAGCCTTTTGCATTTCACGTCGTGGTTTGCTAGTAAGAGCTTCTAGCATAACTGCAGTGGATCAACCTTGATCTTCTTCAATTTTTTTAAATTCCCATGCACTCAAGGCTTGTTTTTCATCATCCTTAGTTACATCCACCATTTCTTGCACTAGAAGTTTGTGCTCATGTTCTACACATTTGTGACTGTGTGCCTGTTCTTCTTGTCCCTGCATCGAAGTCTGAGCTTTTTGATCTCCTTCATGCGAAACTCCTTGAATATGAGGAGCATATTTTGCATCCTGAAAGTATTCAAACATTATCTTTGCATGCATCCTTTTTGCCACCACACTAGGAAATTGCTCCCAAGTATATGAAAGAGTCTCCAATGCACTTTGCAACTCTAGAAACTTTGATGGTTGAGGAGGAGGCATCACAAAGGGTCTTTGAGTCTCTCCTTGACACAATAAAATGAATACCGCCAACTTCAAGATCTGAACTCTTTGTTAAAATATCCATAAAGGTGTCTTTTTGCTGTATTATTATGCCTACCACAAGGCTTGAAGTCATATCTTTTTTGAAGAAAGTAGCATCCCATGGATCTTCAACACCATTGAACTCCCTTTTTGACATAAGTAGAAAGAGTCTCTTTTCCTTTTGATGAAGAAACCAAGCTCTTCTACCCATGTGATATCGAGTCCACCTACAAAAGCCATTGGGACTATATTCCTTTCCTTTGAAATTCAAAGTGACATCAGAAACCCATTCTCTGATCTCAAAGTCATTTAGGATAGCCATCACATTAGCTGATTGCTCCATAATCCTATAAGAAAAAATAATGAAGAATTTAGATACATACAAGTAAAGTACAATATACAACCCTTGATACAATAAATGTGGGAAATAGCCCAAAAGGCTTTACAAGGCTTCATATGGCAATAAATGTGGGAAATAGCCTAAAAGGCTTTACAAGGCTTAAATATTTGTACAAATGTAAAAAAATTAGCCAATAAAGCTTTACAAGTAATATAAAATGTCATCTAGTGATAAAGCTTCAATCTTCGTGAAGACATGTAATCCGTCCATCCATTGATTTGCCCTCTAGTCATAAAGCTTCAATCTTCGTGATGACATGTAATCTGTCCATCCATTGATATCTGTGCACTGATACCCAACTGATGCAATCTATCCATTAAAAACTATTCCACTGATATCCACTTATGCAGCCTATATGATATCCACTTATGCAGCCCACTGATACTCGTTAAATAGTGAATGGTCGGGATGGTCGGGTTTATTACAAGGCGCTTCATATGATAAATAAATGTAAAAAATAGCATAGAAGGCTTTACAAGGGTCTTTATGACAATAAAGGAGCTTAAATATTTATACAAATGCAATAAAAATAACGAATAATCATCAAGCTCTAATATGTCCCATGACATGTAATCTGTCCACTGATATATGCAATCTGTCCACTGATATCTGCTCATGCAATCTGCCTACTGATAAACTTCTTGGTAAATGGTAAAAGGTCTTATTTAATAGCATGTTATGAGTGTTAAACCGCATGTGAGCAAAGGGACTGACAATGATTAGGAACTAGTTAGAAAAATTTGAGCATGGCTTCAATTGGCAACTTGGAGAATTGTCTCTCCTCTAAGGCAATCTAATCTATGCTAAACTATGCTAGACCAATTGTCGAAGCGAAGAAAAGCAATAAATAATTTCTTTTTCTGTGTTCATTTTAATGTGCTAGGGTTTAAGAGGCTTAAATATGTAAAAGAAGGGGTTGTGATGTAGAGGCTAAACCTGCATGTGAGATAAATGAAGAACAAGTATCTGAAGAAAAGTTAACATTTTTCAATTTAAAAGATGAATATATATATAAATATTATCTCACCTTCAAAATAAACCATAAATTCACTCTTTTATAATTTTTTAAAAGTATAATATAAAACATGTAAATATATAAAACTCTCTTTACTTTCTCTCTCTCTCTCTTGACTCCTAAATCTCTCTGTAGCCATAGTCAAGACACCTTATTCTCTCTCTTAATCTCTCTCTCTCTCTCTCTCTCTGACAACTCTTATGTGTTTTCCTCTCTATCCTCATCCCACTTATTCTTTCTCTCCCTCCCTCTAGCACAGAAGTTTCATTCCTCCCTCTCTCTCCCTCTCTCTCTTTCTCTCTCTCTCTCTCTCTCTCTCTCTCTCTCTCTCTCTCTCTCTCTCCCTCTCTCTCTTTCTCTCTCCCTAAGTCTCCCTCTTCTCTTCTCTCTCTCTCTCTCTCTCTCTCTCTTTCCCTCTCCTCTCGCCACGTTTCATTCTGATAAACATCTCTCTCTCTCTCCCTCTCTCTCCCTCTCTCTCTTTCTCTCTCTCTCCCTCTCTCTCTTTCCCTAACCCATCCGATAAGTACTTGGTCAGATAACACACCTAATGGTGTGTTTTTTTACGGATGTGCATATCATTAAGGAAAAAATGGTGTATAATGCGTGATCGACCATGCAAATCATATCCGATGGTGACAATACTTTGCATGCATCTCAACCTAGTTGAAACGGACTTGTGTGCAAACTAGAGCCCCCATCTGATAAGTACTTGTTTGAATAATACACCTAGGACCATGTTTTTTCATGGTTGTGCATGACACTAAGGCAAAAACGGTGTTTTATGCTTGATTGACAATGCAAAGCATATCCGATGGGCACAATACTTTTCACACACCTTCAACTAGGTAGAATCGACTTACATGCAAAGTGGCACGCCCATCCCATAAGTGCTTGATCGGATAACATACCTAGTAGCGTGTTTTTTTACAGATGTGCATGACACTAGAGTAAAAATAGTATTTAATTCTCGATCGACCATGCAAAGGATATCCGATAGCACAACACTTTTTGTACACCTCAACCTAGGTGGTATTGAAATGTTCTCAAAGAGACACACCCATCCGATAAGTACTTGGTTAGATAACACACCTAAGGGTGTGTTTTTTTGTGGATGTGCATATCACTAGGGAAAAAATGGTGTATAATGTGTGATCGACCATGCAAAGCATATTCGATGGTGACAATACTTTGCACTCATCTCAACCTAGTTGAAACGGACTTGTGTGAAAACTGGAGCCCCCATCCGATAAGTACTAGTTGAATAACACACCTAGGACCGTGTTTTTTCATGGTTGTGCATGACACTAAGGCAAAAATGGTGCTTTATGCTTGATTGACAATGCAAAGCATATTCGATGGGCACAATACTTTGTACACACCTTCAACTAGGTGGAATTGACTTACATGCAAAGTGGCATGCCCATCCCATAAGTGCTTGATCGGATAACATACCTAGCAGCGTGTTTTTTTACGGATGTACATGACACTAGAGTAAAAATAGTATTTAATGCTCGATCGACCATGAAAATGATATCCGATGGGCACAAAACTTTTCGTATGCCTCAACCTAGGTGGTATTGAAATGTTCTCAAAGAGGCACACCCATCCGATAAGTACTTGGTCAGATAACACACCTAAGGGCGTGTTTTTTTGCGGATGTCCATATCACTAGGGAAAAAATGGTATACAATGCGTGATCAACCATGCAAAGCATATCCGATGGTGATAATACTTTGCGTGCACCTCAAACTAGTTGAAATGGACTTGTGTGCAAAGTGGAGCCCCCATCCGATAAGTACTTGTTTAATTAACACACTTAGGACCGTGTTTTTTCATGGTTGTGCATGTAACTAAGGCAAAAACGATATTTTATGCTTGATCGACAATGCAAAGCATATCCGATGGGCACAATACTTTGCACACACCTTCAACTAGGTGGCATGGAAAGTGGCATTCCCATCGCATAAGTGCTTGATCGGATAACACACCTAGCAGCGTGTTTTTTTACAGATGTGCATGACACTAAGGTAAAAATGGTAGTAAAAATGGTATTTAATGCTTGATCGACCATGCAAAGCATATCGAATGGGCACAATACTTTTCCTATACCTCAAGTTAGGTGGTATTGAAATGTTCTCAAAGAGGCACACCCATCCGATAAGTACTTGGTTAGATAACATACCTAAGGGCGTGTTTTTTTGCGGATGTGCATACCACTAGGGAAAAAACGGTGTATAATGCATGATCCACCATGCAAATTATATCCGATGGTGACAATACTTTGCACACACCTCAATGTAGTTGAAACGGACTTGCGTGCAAAGTGGATCCCCCATCCGATAAGTACTAGTTTGAATAACACACCTAGGATCGTGTTTTTTCATGGTTGTACATGACACTAAGGCAAAAATGGTGTTTTATGCTTGATCGACAATGCAAAGCATATCCGATGGGCACAATACTTTGCACACACCTTCAACTAGGTGGAATCGACTTACATGCAAAGTGGCACACCCATCCCATAAGTGCTTGATCGGATAACATACCTAGCAGCGTGTTTTTTTACGGATGTGCATGACACTAGAGCAAAAATAGTATTTAATGCTCGATCAACCATGCAAAGGATAAGCATATCTGATGGGCACAACACTTTTTGTACACCTCAACCTAGGTGGTATTGAAATGTTCTCAAAGAGGCACACCCATCCGATAAGTACTTAGTCAGATAACACACCTAAGGGCGTGTTTTTTTGCAAATGTTCATATCACTAGGGGAAAAATGGTGTATAATGCGTGATCGACCATGCAAAGCATATCCGATGGTGACAATACTTTGCACGCATCTCAACCTAGTTGAAACGGACTTGCGTGAAAAGTGGAGCCCCCATCCAATAAGTACTTGTTTGATTAACACACTTAGGACCGTGTTTTTTTATGGTTGTGCATAACACTAAGGCAAAAACGGTGTTTTATGCTTGATCGAGAATGCAAAGCATATCCGATGGGCACAAGACTTTGCACACACCCTCAACTTGGTGGAATTGACTTACATGCAAAGTGGCACATGCATCCCATTAGTGCGCTTGATTGGATAACATACTTAGTAGGGTCATGCTTTTTTACGGATGTGCATGACACTAGAGCAAAAATAGTATTTAATGCTCGATCGACCATGCAAAGGATAACTTGGCATGTCCATCTAATGAGTACTTTATCGGATAACTTCTCCCACCAATAAATTAAGTACTAATTAAAAATTATAATAAATGAGTAGATTATTAAAAAGAGACTAATATTTATGTAATTGTTGCTACTGCAGCTTGCTTGCGAAGCTTGCTTGCGAAGGACTCTCACAAAGGAGATGGCTATAGATTTTGTTCCAGGGATGGATGTGATTTTATGTAGCAAAAGAGAAGTAGTTGCATTTGCTACAATCCATGATAGTGATCCCAATTCAGTTTGCCACTTTCGAAGACTTGGCGAAGATAAGGTGGTAGTTATTGTATCAAAGATTCTTAGCGCACATGTTGAGCTAAAGTATAAATGTGGAGATATGGAAACACTTGGAGATGTTATGCCCTACAATACATCCAACAAATCATTTATAGCATGGGACAAAGATGAGAGTTATGCAACACTACAAGGCATAGGCCATTTTCCGACGGAAATACCGACGCTTTTTACATTAAAATTTTTTTTTTTCATGGGCGCAAAGGTCGCTATAAAAGTCGCTAAAAGCATCAGAAAAGGAGCGTCGCTATAAACCGTCGCTATATAGCGACGCTGTTAATCGTCGCTATATAGCAACGATGCAAACGTCGCTATATAGCGACACTGTTAATCGTTGCTATATAGCGACACTGGTAAACGTCGCTATATAGCGACGATTAACAGAAGTAAAAAAAAAGGGTTAGTGGGGCTAAACAGGGCTTCCTTTGGCCTTGTTTAGCCCCACTAATCCTTTTTTTTTTTGGTAATTACAAAAGAAAGTTTTTTATAACAAAATTTCTCTTGCTTGCAGGGTGATACAAAATTGTTCTTGTGAAATGATGAGGAAAAAATGCATATACATATACAATAGTGTTTGTAACAAAATTACCCTGTGAAAGGGCGATACAAAATTGCTCAAACGAGCGGATATACAAAATGCTACTACCACTACTCATTCGAATCCGAATCATCTTTGTCTTGATGGCCTATTCCTTGGTCCTCGACACCTGTGTCTTCTCCCTCATCCTCGGCACCTGCGTCCGATCCTTGCCCCTGTTGATTGCTCGCCTCCTATGATGGGATGCTTGAGCTTTGACCCTAAGAGTGAACCATATAAATTGAAAATTAGATTGGAACTTAAATTAAAAAGTGAGATTACAAGTAGGAGTAAACTTATACCGTGCGAGCAGCCACCTCAGCCCAATCGACTGTCGCTCCCATTGCCTCTTGCTCAATGAACCACGGCTTTGTTCCTATCCAAAATGCACGCCGCGTCTCTGCATCCGTAGGAAGATGACCCATCATAGCTTGCTGTGGATCCAATTTACGAGAGTTAGAGTTAGCTAAAGTGCATGTAATATGTAAGTAAAACAAATAGAACAATACATTAAATGGGAAGAAGTAGACTTACCACGGTTGCCTCGAACGCATACCGTCCGCCTGCACCAAAGTGCGAAGTACCTACGATGTCCAGCCGTCTCTTCACAGCCCTCCTCTGACCCTCGAACATTTTGGGATGGTCCCTATGTTGCTTCTTGAAGTACTTCCAATCAGCTTTGTCTGCCCAGCTGGGTTTAGCCAACCCCTTTGTAATGGAAGTACGCAAGGTTGATCTACGATGCTTTAGGACCAAACCCATGCGCTCAAGCATATAATTGTCATTAAACTCCACATTTGGCAGATTAGGGTATCTTTGTTTTAACTCATCGATCACTGCCTGCTTCTTTTGGGCATCTTGATACCGCCAATCAGTATTTATGCCGCTCTTGAAGTGATGACTCATCAGCCTCCTCATGGCGGCCATCACTGCTTTGCCCTTTTTGTCTTCTATTATCTCTCCGGTAGATGTGATTTGATAGGAGAGATCCCCTGATGAGTAAGGGGGACTGACGGTAGCAGAGTCTGAAGGAGTGGAAGCTACGCGACCGCTTCCACATCGAGGAGTAGCAGTGGGAGTAGGAGAGGGAAAGGGACCTGACTGATACTGTGTCTCCGGACCAAGTGGAGACCTAAAGGAGCATGAGTGTGCTGACTCATCTACATCTCCTGAGTCAGCACAACATGAGCCACCCATCCTACTCTTCCTTCCCTTGTGGGAGGCATGCACAGGTGATGATCCCACGGTCGAAGGGGCGCGAGGGGATGGCTGGGCAGTACATCCACCCATCGGTGTAGGGGAAGGAATTGCGGAGGTCCTTTGAGAGAGCAGAGAGAAGAATCTCACTACCTCCTCATCACTCATCTGCATTACAAACTCGTCGGGAGTTCCGACAAAGCCATGCGCAGCTAGCAAAGGAGTTCCCCGAGGGGTAGTCGCAGTGCTACGTGGAAGAGGGGTCGGACCAGGGGTAGTCGCAGTGCTAGGACCGAGAGGAGTCGGACCAGGGATAGTCCTCGGGGTAGTCGCCTGAGAGGAATCAAAGTCCTCTGGAGCATATAGATCGTGAGCTCTCCTCCTGCGAGGCTGTCCGTACTCGTCAGATGAGCGACGTGATCCCATGTCTAACATAGACACAAACACGAAAACAGAAAACAAAAAACAAACATAAGCATTCTCATAGGCATAGGCATAGGCAAGAAGAAACTCGGGGGGGTCACTCATCATATGTAATCCTATCACGTGAGTTCAACAGAAGGATAATTTTTATTTCTAAAATTTACATAAATAAATATACATAAGGGACTATTTAAAATAGTTTTGGGAAAAATTTACAGATTTGTATAGAAAAGGGGTACATTTTATTAATGAAAAATTTACAGATAAGGGATTTTAGAAATAGGCCTTGAACGCACGTGGTATAGAGGGTTTATACATAGTGACCCCCCTGAGAGAAGAAAGAAGAGGGAAAGGAAAGAAGAGGGAAAGGAAAGAGGGAAAGAAGAGGGAAAGGAAAGAGGGAAAGAAGATGGAAAGGAAAGAAAAGAATAAGAATGAGGAAATAGAGAATGAGAGAAGGGGGAAATAGAGAAGGGGAAAGAGATGAGGGAAAATAGAGAAGGAGAGAAGGGGGAAATGAGAGAAGGGGGAAATAGAGTGGGAAATAGAGAATGAGCTTATGCGGAAATAGAGAATGAGCTTATGCTTCTCTCATTCTCTATTTCCGCATAAGCTCACGCATAAGCATGAGCTTATGCGGAAACTTAAGCATAAGCTCATGCTCATGCATGAGCATAAGCATGAGCTTATGCTTATGCTTATGCTTAAGCATAGGCATCGGAAATAGAGAAGGAGCTTATGCGGAAATAGAGAATGAGTTTCCGCATAAGCTTCTCTCATTCTCTATTTCCGCATAAGCTCATGCATAAGCATGAGCTTATGCAGAAACTTGAGCATAAGCTCATGCTCATGCATGAGCATAAGCATGAGCTTATGCTTATGCTTATGCGGAAAGCATAGGCATCGGAAATAGAGAAGGAGCTTATGCGGAAATAGAGAATGAGCTTATGCTTCTCTCATTCTCTATTTCCACATAAGCTCACGCATAAGCATGAGCTTATGCGAAAACATGAGCATAAGATCATGCTCACTCATGAGCATAAGCATAAGCTCATGCGGAAAAAGAGGAGCTTATGCGGAAATAGAGAATGAGTTTCTGCATAAGCTTCTCTCATTCTCTATTTCCGCATAAGCTCATGCATAAGCTCATGCTCATGTATGAGCATAAGCATGAGCTTATGCGGATGCTTATGTATGAGCATAAGCATAAGCTCCTGCTTATGTATGAGCATAAGCATAAGCTCATGCCTATGCTCATGCGGAAAAAGAGAAGGAGCTTATGCGGAAAAAGAGAAGAAGCTTATGCGGAAATATGCTCATGCGAAAAAAGGGAAGGAGCTTATGCGGAAAAAGAGAAGAAGCTTATGTGGAAATAGAGAATGAGAGAAGCATAAGCTTCTCTCATTCTCTATTTTCGCATAAGCTCATGCATAAGCATAGCTTATGCGAAAACTTAAGCATAAGCTCATGCTCATGCATGAGCATAAGCATAAGCATAAGCTCATGCTTATGCTCATGCGGAAAAAGAGAAGGAGCTTATGCAGAAAAAGAGAAAGAGGAGCTTATGCGGAAAAAGAGAAGGAGAGAAGCTTATGCGGAAACTCATTCTCTATTTCCGCATAAGCTCCTTCTCTTTTTCCACATGAGCTTATGCTTATGCTCATGAGTGAGCATGAGCTTATGCTCATGTTTCCGCATAAGCTCATGCATAAGCATAGCTTATGTGGAAACTTAAGCATAAGCTCATGCTCATGCATGAGCATAAGCTCATGCTTATGCTCATGCGGAAAAAGAGAAGGAGCTTATGCGAAAAAAGAGAAAGAGGAGCTTATGCGGAAAAAGAGAAGGAAAGGAGCTTATGCGGAAACTCATTCTCTATTTCCGCATAAGCTCCTTCTCTTTTTCCGCATGAGCTTATGCTTATGCTCATGAGTGAGCATGAGCTTATGCTTATGTTTTCGCATAAGCTCAAGCATAAGCATAGCTTATGTGGAAACTTAAGCATAAGCTCATGCTCATGCATGAGCATAAGCATGAGCTTATGCTCATGCGGAAAAAGAGAAGGAGCTTATGCAGAAAAAGAGAAAGAGGAGCTTATGCGGAAAAAGAGAAGGAGAGAAGCTTATGCAGAATCTCATTCTCTATTTCCGCATAAGCTCCTTCTCTTTTTCCGCATGAGCCGCATGCTTATGCTCATGAGTGAGCATGAGCTTATGCTTAAGTTTCTGCATAAGCTATGCTTATGCATGAGCTTATGCGAAAATAGAGAATGAGAGAAGCTTATGCTTCTCTCATTCTCTATTTTCGCATAAGCTCATGCATAAGCATAGCTTATGCAGAAACTTAAGCATAAGCTCATGCTCATGCATGAGCATAAGCTCATGCTCATGCATGAGCATAAGCATGAGCTTATGCTTATTTCTCTTTTTCTGCATCTCTTCCGCATAAGCTCCTTCTCTTTTTCCGCATGAGCATAAGCTCATGCTTATGCTCATGCGGAAAAAGAGAAGGAGCTTATGCGGAAATAGAGAATGAGTTTCCGCATAAGCTCCTCTTTCTCTTTTTCTGCATCTCTTCCGCATAAGCTCCTTCTCTTTTTCCGCATGAGCTTATGCTTATGCTCATGAGTGAGCATGAGCTTATACTCATGTTTCCGCATAAGCTCATGCTTCTGCATGAGCTTATACAGAAATAGAGAATGAGAGAAGCATAAGCTCCTTCTTATGCTCATGCGGAAAAAGAGAAGGAGCTTATGCGGAAAAGGAGAAGGAGCTTATGCGGAAATAGAGAATGAGATCCGCATAAGCTTCTCTCATTCTCTATTTCCGCATAAGCTCACGCATAAGCATAAGCCTATGCGTAAACTTAAGCATAAGCTCATGCTCATGCGGAGAAAGAGAAGGAGCTAATGCATAAAAAGAGAAGGAGCTTATGCGGAAATAGAGAATGAGAGAAGCATAAGCTTCTCTCATTCTCTATTTCCGCATAAGCTCACGCATAAGCATAAGCTTATGCGTAAACTTAAGCATAAGCTCATGCTCATGCGAAAAAAGAGAAGGAGCTTATGCATAAAAAGAGAAGGAGCTTATGCAGAAATAGAGAATGAGAGAAGCATAAGCTTCTCTCATTCTCTATTTCTGCATAAGCTCACGCATAAGCATAAGCTTATGCGTAAACTTAAGCATAAGCTCATGCTCATGCATGAGCATGAGCTTATGCTTAAGTTTACGCATAAGCTTATGCTTATGCGTGAGCTTATGCGAAAATAGAGAATGAGAGAAGCATAAGTTTCTCTCATTCTCTATTTTCACATAAGCTCACGCATAAGCATAAGCTTATGCGTAAACTTAAGCATAAGCTCATGCTTATGCGGAAAAAGAGAAGGAGCTTATGCATAGAAAGAGAAGGAGCTTATGCGGAAATAGAGAATGAGAGAAGCATAAGCTTCTCTCATTCTCTATTTCCGCATGCGGAAACTTAAGCATAAGCTCATGCTCATGCATGAGCATAAGCATGAGCTTATGCTTATGCTTATGCTTATGCTTATAAGCATAAGCATAAGCTCATGCTTATGCTCAAGCATGAGCTTATGCTTATGCTTATAAGCATAAGCATAAGCTCATGCTTGAGCATAAGCATGAGCTTATGCTTATGCTTATAAGCATAAGCATAAGCTCATGCTTATGCTCATGCGGAAAAAGAGAAGGAGCTTATGCATAAAAAGAGAAAGAGGAGCTTATGCGGAAAAAGAGAAGGAGCTTATGCGGAAATAGAGAATGAGAGAAGCATAAGCTGCTCTCATTCTCTATTTTCGCATAAGCTCATGCATAAGCATAAGCTTATGCGGAAACTTAAGCATAAGCTCATGCTCATGCATGAGCATAAGCATAAGCTCATGCTTATGCTCATGCGGAAAAAGAGAAGGAGCTTATGCATAAAAAGAGAAAGAGGAGCTTATGCGAAAAAAGAGAAGGAGCTTATATGGAAATAGAGAATGAGAGAAGCATAAGCTTCTCTCATTCTCTATTTCCGCATAAGCTCATGCATAAGCATAAGCTTCATGGATGATTTTTTCAAGTTAGTTTTGTTAAGAAACTAAAATGTTATATTGGCTTTTAAAGTTTGTATGCCCTAATAAAAATAAACGTTTGAAATATTCGCCAGGATTTGAAACTTTTTTGCAAAAAAATTTAAAGTTTCGCCAGGATTTACATTTTTTCCTTCAAAATTCAAAATAAAAAATATAAAAAAGTACTACATTCTACCAATATTGTGAAACTAAAAAAATGAGCTTGAAAACTTTCGCCAAGATTTTATATTAATATATAGGCATAGCTTCGATAAAAACATCCTTGATAAGCTTATGCGAAAACTTAAGCATAAGCTCATGCCCATGCATGAGCATAAGCATGAGCTTATGCTTATGCTTATGCTTAAGCATAAGCATAAACATAAGCTCATGCTTATGCTCATGTGGAAAAAGAGAAGGAGCTTATGCATAAAAAGAGAAAGAGGAGCTTATGCAGAAAAAGAGAAGGAGCTTATGCTGAAATAGAGAATGAGAGAAGCATAAGCTTCTCTCATTCTCTATTTCCGCATAAGCTCATGCATAAGCATAAGCTTGTGTGGAAACTTAAGCATAAGCTCATGCTCATGCATGAGCATAAGCATGAGCTCATGCTTATGCTTATGCATAAGCATAAGCATAAGCATAAGCTCATGCTCATGCGAAAAAAGAGCTTATGTGAATGAGAGAAGGGGGAAATAGAGAAGGGGGAATGAGAGAAGCATAAGCATAAGAGAATAAGAGGGAAAGGAAATAGAGAATAAGAGGGAAAGGAAAGAGAGAAGGGAAAAGAGATGAGGGGGAAAGAGAGAAGGGGGAAAGAGAGAATAAGAGAAGAGGGAAAAAAGAGAAGGGGGAAAAAGAAGAAAAAGAGAAGGGGGAAGAAGGAAAGAGAGAGAGGGGAAGAGAGGGTTCCTACACCCATCACTGCAGCTAGCGCTTAAGGCGCTAGTTGTAGGCCAATGCAAATAACAAAAATAATAAATGGAAAGAAGAGGAAGCATTTACTTGTAAAAGTATGTCCCGCTCGGTGTAGTGGACTGGCCCTACAAAAGAGAGAGTATGTCCCACTCGGTGTAGTGGACTGGCCCTACAAAAGAGAGAAAACAACCCATTTTTTCAAATAAGATGTTAGTGGAAAGAGGAGATTACAAAAGCAACTTCTTGAAGGGAGGAGATTGAGGAGACAAGGAAAGGAGGAGATTGAGGAGACAAGGAGAAAGAGAAGGAAGAGAGATACAGAAAAAAGAGGTGAGTTTTCTTTCTTTCTTTCTTAAAATCTCGTTTTTTGTTTCAATCCTTTCAAATCAAGCATGAAAACTAGTTTACAGGTTTAGCAATACAAGTAGAAACACTCACAAAACTAAAGCTAACAAACAAACAACCTACATTGTTGAAACAAACTCACCTCTTGAAGAACTTTCTTTCAGGAAACCAAAGAGGGAAAAGGAGAGAGAGGGAGTACAAGAGGTAGGAGAAGGGTGAGGAGTGGAAAATAGAGTGGGAGGTTGCTTGGAATAGATGGGAGGTTGTCGAAAATAGGTGGGAGGAGATTCTGGGTTGCTTACTTGAGAGATTAGGGAATGGATTGAGCAAAATGCCGCACGTTTCGGTGTTTCGGGTTTTAACCCACAGCGTCGCTATATAGCGACGCTTATTCATCGCTATATAGCGATGTTTTTAATTAAAAGCGTCGCTATATAGCGACGGAACAGAGCATCGCTATATAGCGACGCTTACTATTCATTTTTTTTATATGGCCTCAAGTGAAGCTCAAACGTGCTATGCTTATAATTGTCAATATCTCCTCTTACTATATAGCCTTACTATATATGATTTTTTATTTCAATCCTTACTATATAGCGACGTCATTCTTTTTATATGGCCTCAAGAGAAGCTCAAATTAAACATGCTATGCTTATAATTGTCAATATCTCCTCTTCATGCTTATGTTGTGATTTTATAAGTGTAGATGGAAGGGATGATCGGATGCGCCAACGCCCGGGAGCACGAAGTGGCTTACAGAGAGGTTATGCTGTCATTGCACTCATTGCAAGCGAGAAGTACGACATCAACGTCGTATTATCATGCGCCACTTGCGGATGTATGGGGAGGAGCCGGAACCAGTACCCCCCGTTGGTGTTGCACATGTTGATGGATCATCGGTAAGTCAAAGCTATTTAAGTTCGCAGTCTTATTGTATACCAGGAAATAGAAGATCTTATATTTACACGAATGAGCTTATGATAGGATGAGGAGGGTGATGAGGGTACACATATACCTTCTCACTTTCAACAAGACTATAGTCTCCCGAATGATGACGAGGGTATGGTCGACATGATGGATTCCACTTTTAGGGGCACTACATCTCACGTACACGTGATGTCAGAGTCTGAGGTCAAAATGCGAGAGTTGCAATCAACACAATTGTACGAGGGTGCTAGGATGTCTAAACTACGTGCTTGTCTCTCAATCTTGAATCTACAAGTACAGTATGGGTGGTCGGAGACAAGTGTCTCGGCCTTATTGAGGTTAGCCCTTGCATTAATTTGACTCATTATTTGGATATTGTTTGTTTTGAGAATCATCATTTGGATAGTTTCTTTGTCATAGGTTGCTCCAGAAGATGTTGCCTGCACCAAATACCATGCCCACATCAAGAGATGAAGCGAAAAAGATGCTAACAATGGTGGGTATGGATTATGATACCATCCATGCTTGCCATAATGATTGTATTCTCTTTCGTCGTGAGCATGGAGATTTGGCTAGTTGTCCAAAGTGTGGGGAACAACGATATAGAGATGACTTGCAGGGTGAGCGGATACCGGTAAAGGTCTTAAGACACTTTCCCATCATCAGGGTGAGCGGATACCGGTAAAGGTCTTAAGACACTTTCCCATCAGGGTGAGCGGATACCGGTAAAGGTCTTAAGACACTTTCCCATCAAGAGATGAAGCGAAAAAGATGCTAACAATGGTGGGTATGGATTATGATACCATCCATGCTTGCCGTAATGATTGTATTCTCTTTCGTCGTGAGCATGGAGATTTGGCTAGTTGTCCAAAGTGTGGGGAACAACGATATAGAGATGACTTGTAGGGTGAGCGGATACCGGTAAAGGTCTTAAGACACTTTCCCATCACATGTTTCGATGCAAATCCATAGCGGAGTTGATGACATGGCATGCATCTCATCGGTCCACTGATCACACATTGAGGATTCCCACAGATTGTGCAGCTTGGAAGCACATAGATAATCAGTGGCTGGACTTTACAAGAGAGCCACGCAACTTACATCTTGGGCTAGCCATGGACGGCATGAATCCTTTCGGGTTACGCTCGACATCTTGGTCGACATGGCCCATAGTCGTGGTGAATTACAATATCCCACAATGGCTAACAATAAAAAAGGGACACCTCATGCTTGCACTACTTGTGCCAGGAAAGTACAAGGCAAAAAACATGGACGTGTACATGGCACCTTTGATAGAGGAGTTACAGATATTATGGAGAGGAGTGCAAGTCTTTGATATTTCCAGAGCTCCTGGGCATACCAATGATATTTTGGTCAGGGGTATCTTGATGTGGACCATGCATGACTACCCAGGATATGGAGAGTGCGCAAGTACGTGGTTATGTCTTTACATGTACAATGAGGGATTATCCTTTTTTTACTCTCTTTTGCACGCATGTCTTGTACTAACATATTCATGCACGCGTGCAAGACTTGTTACAAGTGGGTACCATGCTTGTCCTGTTTGTGGACCCGCTCTGAAATCGCTTGCATGCTACTCCAAACATATGAGGAAAAATGTTTATGAAGGTCATGCTCGATACCTTCCGCTCGACCATCTCGCACGTGGAGGTCAGCTTGATCCACCACCATCATATTTGAAAGCAAGTGATTGGATTCAAGCTTGGAGGGAGAATGGAGAGGAACCTCCTCCTGGTATGAAGAGGCTATCGATCTTTCACGAGCTTCCTTATTGGGGTCAGTTACAAATCAATCATCTCTTGGATCCCAAGAATGTGGGGGCTACAATTTGGGCATACTTGGTTGGTTCCAAGGACTCGAGAGGAGTGTGAGAAGACTTGCGTGCTATGAATAGGATGTCTCGTTTGTGGCCCCAAGTGCATGCTTCGGGAAAAGTTGTCCTCCCGAAAGCAACGTGGATCCTCTCTACGAGGGAGGAGGCAGCGATCAAGGCAGACATTGCCTCTTTTCAAACAACGATAGGGTACATGCATTGCTTGAAAGGAGCATTTTCAAAGGACAATAAGCTTAGTGGCCTCAAGTCCCATGATTGGCACAAGGTCTTATAGGTATTCTAAGTAGAATTAGTGTACCGATAATAGTGATGCGTTAGCGTAATTATTATTATGTTAAATTGTTGACATGATTTCATTGTTGCTTTGATAGTTCATCCTTCCAATTACAATAAAAGGGTGCTTACAAGAAGATGTTAGAAATGCTATATTCAAGATCTGTGGTATTGTGAGGTATGCTTACTATCAATTCGCATTATGTATTTTCTTCATGGACATGTGAAATAGGTGGATATCTCAAATATCTTACATATGCATGGACATGTGAAATAGGTGGATATCTCAAAAAGAGATCTCTATATCGAGCATCAAGAAGGCTAGGGTGGAATCCATCGAAGCCGTATGATTGCTTGAGAAGCACTTTCCCTTAAGCATTATGACAACTCAAGCCCACTTGCTTGTGCACATAGTTGATGAGGTGGCTATAGCAGGTACCGTTCATAATCGATGGATGTTTTTTCTCGAGCGGTTTATGAAAACTTTAAAGGGGTTTGTTAGACAAAGAGCAAGACCAGAAGCAAGCATGGTAGAGGGATGGCTTGTGTAAGAGTCATTAGTATATATCACAGAGTTTCTTGCATCCACGGATCCTGACTCGGGGGGGTCACTCATCATATGTAACTCTATCACGTGAGTTCAACAAAAGGATATTTTTTATTTCTAAAATTTACATAAATAAATATACATAAGGGACTATTTTAAATAGTTTTGGAAAAAAATTACAGATTTGTATAGAAAAGGGGTACATTTTATTAATGAAAAATTTTACAGATAAGGGATTTTAAATATAGGCCTTGAACGCACGTGATATAGAGGGTTTGTACATAGTGACCCCCCCGAGGATCCTGATATGCCGCAAGCTTGGCACAACAAGGATGATGATCGCATCATTGGCGAGGTCCCCTAAGGAAAAGGGATTGAAAGAAAGATGAGCGAAGAGCAAATGGAGAAATTCAATAAGTTTTGTATCCTCAATAGCCCTGAGATGCAGAAGTGGATTGAGAGTTATGAAGTGGCCAAAGCAGAAAGAATAAATGCAAGGACGAGATTCAGAGTAATGTACAGGTGATCACAACCATATCCACGAGATTTGGCTCTTCTCCCTACTCACATGTCACTTGATTGGCTACAACTGGCTGTACGTAAAGCCGAACGTGATGGAGAGACAATAAATGAGCGCGAGCGGGAGTTATCATCTGGATGTATGGTGCATGTAAGTTTCTTATCTCTTGACGTAATTAAGTAATTATTTGTGGCAATATATGCTATAAAATAGGTGCATCTTCATTGTTTTAATGATGCTCTTTTACAGTACAAAAAGTACAGTGCATTATGGTCATATGGACGACATTTTCATGTGGAACGGATCGATTCAAAGAGAGTCACGTATGACTGTGGAGTCATGGCTAACTTCACACAAGATAGCCGAGCAAGTGCTTCGGATACCAATCTTCTCTCCTCACAGTTGGATTGTTGTGGAACCATACGTGACATCTATGAAATTGATTTCAGACGATTTACTATTTTCATTCTTGATGTAAAATGGTTTAGAACTACTTACAACGGTCCCCATGCGACAGTGAGAAAAGATAGTAGCAGTCTCTTTGCAATAGACTCCACCAAACATTGGACCGATGAAAGTGATACTTTTGCTCTTCCCGAGCACTGTGAGCAAGTGCATACTAATGATTTAATTAGTCGAAGCTTTCGTTTTTAAAGTCCATTGATATATATATAATTGACGACATTTGGCACCCATCTTCAATATAGGTGGTTTTTCATCCGGATCGTTCTATCCAAGATGGTGGTACGTGATCCAAGTTGCACCACGAAGTAAGCAAATTTTTGAAGATCGAGATGTGGATATGGAGATGCCACTACCAATGCCGGATCCAATTGATGAATCTAGTGAAGAAGATGTAGATCACCATATGAGGCAAGAGGAAGATGCGCATAATGACATCGCACTGGAGGAGGATGGAGATCATGATATTGACAAGGAAGACAACAATCATCAAGATCAATCACCACACTTAAGCTTTATTGAAGAAGATGATTAAATACTTTTAGGTGAACGTATGCTACTAGAGTACGATGATGATATAGGAGATCAACTCGGTATAGAGTTGGAGATAGACTTGCTTGGCACCTTAGACTTGGCTCAAGATGAAACAGTTGATGTAAATGCTCTTATTTGATTTTTCTCATCTCAAACTTGGACATGAATATATGAGCTTCAAAGGCTTGATGTACATGCTCTCATTTTTTTATTCTCTATGAGCTCAAACATGTATGAAAATTTAAAAAATTTTGTCATTGGAAAAAACTAATTTTTAAGGCCTTAAAAAAAAAAAAAACCTCTCTGTAAAAATGTCGCTATAATATTTTGTCTCAGTGTCGCTATATAGTGACTTTTGGCAAAAGTCGCTATATAGCGACAATTTACGAAACCCGATTTTTATACTGATGATTAACGCTAAGCGGGCGCTAATCGTCGGTATGTAAACGTCGTAATAGGATGTGTGTGTAGTATTGCAATAGACATTATCAAGAATACAAAGTGCACCACCTTGGATTTTACTATAGGGGACATTTTACAAATGAGATCATTTGCAAATAAGACTGTAGCAGAAGGTGAAGTATTGGGATTGGAACAAGTGGAGCAATGGTCATTTGCACAGATGAGGATTCTAAAAGTCACTGATGATGGTATGGTTGATAACATAACATCCTTATGTGATCCCTACTATGAGTAGGCAAGAATATGAGATGGAGCATGCAATTTTTAAACATGAGAAAGAGGCACATGGTTTTCAATGATAAAGACAATGTATACTACAATATCAAAGGACCTAAAAAGCGTGCCCATGTGCCAGGCTCTATCACTTCAAATGTGGATGATTTCAATATACTTAATTATAGAAGTGACATCTTATCTGGAGTGGATGAGTTCATTGGTTCTGAGAAACAAAATGATTTTAGAAGCGAAGCCTTATCTGGGGTGGATGAATTCTTGCACAGTGAGAAGGGCAAAGGTTTCAATAGTGATGTCTTGTCAAGTGTGGATGAGTTCATGCATATTAACAAACCTGGTGTTAATCAAGCTTGTGGATTTGTGAAAGCCATGCAAGATGTCCCAATGAGTGATGTTCTCTTAGGAGTGGAAGAGTTTCAAGGTTCTCAATACTCTCATAGAATATTGAATTCATTGAATGGTCCTAAGAGTATGTTAAAAACGAGGATGAGATCAACAGAGGATTATTCAATATTTAACTTTGATTGTGATATGGACAAGGATGCAACGACCAATCATGGATGCTTGGTTACAAACAAATGTGAGGAGAAGAAGTGCATAAATACAGATCACAACGTGCATGAAGAACAAAAACGATCATACATATGCATGAAAAGAAAGCGAATCCAGGCAGATCCACAAAAGCAACCAAAGAGGAAGAGAGTAATGAAGGAGGAGAACATGTTAAATGCATTGGGATATCTATGTTGCAAGCGAAGATGTATGCACTTCATTGATCTTGCAGACATCAGGGAATGCAGAGGACACGTGTGGCAAAGAAGAGGAAGCGAAAGAAATGAATACCTTCTCACAAGTCTCTCTTGCTTTCTTCAGAATGGCAATAAAAGACTAAGTTCAAGACAAAAGGTAAAACCTCTCGTAAATTTGGAACTATTCTAGTTCTAAACTGAGGAAAATATTGTTATTTTAGAGATATTTTAGTCATATTACTTCTCGTGCAAGTGACAAAATAGTGACAGCCTCTAATAGATGCAGCTTTAGTAGTCCACACATAAGAGTGGATTAATTCCAATGGCTTTTTACTCTCTTGAACATGCCTAGGAAATGGTTTCCTTGCCTATTTTCCAAATTTATAAGCTTCACAAACCTTATGCATTTCTGGAACCTTGAATTTAGGCAATCTTGCAATAATATTTTGGGCTTGCATTGATTTAAGTCGCTGTATATTAACATGACCACTGCGTTTATGCCAGATATCAATATCTCCAACTACACCGGTCCCATGTGCAAACATTGCTGCACTCAATTCAGGCATGTCCGCATCCAACATAAACATCCTACCCTTCTTCTTTCCTTTTGCTATCAAGTTACCGTTATTTTTCATATCCTCAACAAAGCATCCATGAGGATTAAATCTGACCTGCAAGCCCTGCTCAACCATTTGACCAATAAAAACTTGGTTCTTGGTGATGTTTAGGATATGTGGTAGTCATTGATGCTCACATTTGTTGTATTGAATTCTGTGCAGCATTACCATTTTGTGCATCTACATCAATCATCACATTTACTGGTTTATACCAGTTGCTCATCTCATCAAAAACAGCATCTCTGCTCACTGTAAACTTACGAGTAGAAGGGTTATAGCATCTATACCCTTTCTGCTGTAGAGAATAACCAATAAAGATGCACTTCTCAGCTTTTGGATCCAATTTGGACCTCAACTCATCTGGCACATGAACATAGGCAATGCAACCAAAAAATTTTCAAATGAGAAATGTCTGGTTTCCTACCAGTATACATCTCCTCTGGCGTCATGCCATGTATTGCTGTAGTGGGAGTCCTATTCATTATGTAAACTACTGTAGCAACTGCTTCATCCCAATAATATGGTCATACATCCGGCATATACGAGTATAGAACTCATATGCATGGTAGTCTACACCCTGTACACCATCCTGTACCTGCAAGTAGACTGACTTCGAGAGTGATGACTAAATGATAGAGCATGCTTGCTCATCCATGTCATCCCAATCACTCTGTTTAATGCTATTAGGCTTGACACCTTTGCATTGAATGGGCTTATGCTGCCTCTTCTGCACTAACACATCATAAATCTGCTCTTTCCAATACTGAAAGTTTGAACCATCCAACCTCTCAATATCAAAGAGGGCACTACCAGCTGTAGATGCCATATCTATGGCACAATAGCTCACAACCAAAGAGCAGTATAGTGCAATAGGCAATCCAAATGACCAAATATATAGTGTTGTCCAGACCAATCAGGTCTCCAAATAAACTGGTTGATCCAATGCTCAAAAGCACTCAGCCATAAAGAGGCATAAACAAGAATATATGCAGCCCAGTAACCTGCCAATACCTGGCAATCCAAGTAAGAAATGCACTGACCCAAATAAGCAATCCCTGCTCAACCCAATGGCAATAGGAGCCTAGCTCAACTGTCCATAAACATCAGTGCAGCATCCACCAATGCAAATCCATAATCCATCAAAATGGCATTTACTGCATCACCAATGCATCGCCTCAAGCGCGCAATCCTTTGGCAACAAAATCAAGCATTCACCACTTGCCAAATGTGCCAAAGTGACTTGCCAAAATGCCAATAATGCCCTTGGACTGAAGTGAGATCCCAATCACTTTCTATAATTTACTGTGAGTTCCCAATTCACTGTTGTGCAAGAGAAATTCCTACAACAATACCTCATAGCCACTTTGGGCAAAATAACACGCTATCCTTGTTTTTGAACAGCGATATCTTTTCATTAAAGGACTGGATGCCAAAGCTATAAACAGCAAAGTTGTAGCTGGTAGAAAGATCTACAACTTATCAGTTGATCTCAAGAGCCAAATCCTTGTGAATTCTCAGATATTCTCACCTGAAAAACAGCTTCCTGCACATTGGTCACAAATTGACAGTAGACTGCAACTTTTTGTGGTTTTGCAGAGGCTGTAACTCCTGCAGCTTATACCGGATCAACTTGCTTCCAGAAGCAAAGTTGTAGTATGTTTAGTGAACTACAACTTTCCAGTTTGGCACAAAGTGCAATTCTGCACCAAGAAAGAGATATTCAGTCTTGAAAATGACTGTTCTGTCATTTAAAAAAAAATAGCAGCAACTTTTCAATGACCTGTCAGTCAAGAATATCAATCATTTTCTCGTGGGCTTCAAAGCATAACCAGATATTGAACATCCAAATTCTGAGCAAAATACTTGCATATAATGTGGCATCCAATGCATAAACCGCTTTCTGGAAATTGCATACCAGAGAATAAAAAATGCCTTTCAAGAGTCCCCAAAATGCATTTATTGCTTGTATATGGCCTCATTATATTGGCATTCAAGTGAACATCAAATTGTATGCATTTGCCGCTCACTTATGCATCCAAAATGCATTACCAATGGCATATACCAAGTGACATTTACTACATCATTTTGCCAAAATGCATCAACTTGCCAAAGTGCATCAACATGTATGCATTTGCCACTTTTCAAGTATCAAAAAACAGTGTCAAAAATGGCATTAACCTCTTGCCCCAAATGCATTCATTGTGTATGGGAGATATTCCTGCAAGAAGACCTCACTTTCCCTGTACCAAAAGTGCTAAAAAACACGTCTCAACCACACACCAGTGGGAGCTTGTAAAATGGAAATTACATAATAGAAAGGGATGAGGTGAAAAGCACTTGTGCAAGATAACACTTTCACATTAACTCATCCACTCACAAGATCTTGCAACTCATTAACTCATTGCTTTTGCCTTTACCAAGTTCAGCAAATCCAATGATTCCCGCATATCATGCTTCATGCGCTTTGTGCACTGTGAGCAGTTAGGTCTCCAAAGCATTTCTGGACCAGGAAAACCTTCCTTCACTTGCTTCTTTACACATTCAAAATAAACGATATGCCAACACTTAAATTGAATTGATGGGGCACTACAAGGAGGATCAACCGTGCAAATTGAGCAAAAATAGTCTGCAGAAGGACGGTATGCCTTACGTAACAGAGAGTTTTGATGACCATTTTTCTCTAAACGTGGCAAGCAAACTCGTTCAAGGCATGAACTATGCTTCTGGAGGTACTGGATATCTTCGAAGTAGCGATTCAACTTCATGGGACGAGTTGATTTCAACACACAGAGTACTTGGTTTCAAAACAACATTCCTTAGATTCGACACAGCAAGCACGAAGGGGCTGCAACAAAGGCTACAACGAACTATGCTCTGGTTCAGCATAGCTCCACCAACGAGCACAGCTCACGCCAATGAGCCTCAAATGAAACAAGGCTCATGGGCAATCTGTAGCAGCAGCTAGAGACTTCAGGATCGGCATCTACACAGCGCTCCTGGCAATAAAGGCGACTTGTCATCAAAGCCTTCATCAACTCCTACATGCTAGCCAGGCATCGAGCTCCAACAGAAACTACATGAGCCACGTTGCAAATGGGCTGCATAGAACTCTCTCCTCAGGCTCTTCTCCTCGAGCTTCCGAAGCTCAGATCACCAGATAAGCATAGCTATGGCTGCCCCGTCTTCTCCACGAGAGACATCGATCCAAAGCTCCTTCAATGCTCGATTCACACATACCACAAGCCCTCGCGAAGATCCCCATAGATCGAACACCACGACCTGCTCTGATACTAGTTGTGAGAGAGGAGAGCACACACAAAGGGATAAGGAGACACCAAAAGTGGTGGAGCAAAAGCTACTCTAGCTTATTCCTCTTTCATATATATATAAATGAGTATACATGGGCACTATACAATGGTTGGACACACTTCCCTTTACCCCAACAACAATTCAATACGGAGTCTCTGTCATCGAACAAAATAGGGAAAAGCTCAAAAAATGACTTTTTCTTTGAAAACACTTAACACGCTCTCAAAATCACTTCACAAAGCCAAAGTGACTTTTCCAAAGGTTCCTCCAAGGTCTCTACAGACTCGGTTGCAAGTAAAGTCACCCACAAAGCTTCCCATAGACCTTCTCGTTCCTTCCACAGAGCTGCTGAGCTTCTAAGCATTCATGCATGCTCAGCTAGATCACCAAGGCTCTGATACTAGTTGAGAGTGCTCTCAACGGAAGCAAGAACGGAAGAGGGAGAGAGACAGAGACAGAGAGCCACACAAGTTTTGGTGGGTGCAGAATACCCTAATCTTCTTTTTCATTCATTTATATGTGTTTGAGTATTATACATAACCGGGGTAAAGGCACAGTGACCTTTAACCCCCACAAATCCGAAGCTCAGCAAAGCCATGTGGGCTTACAACATTACCCATAAAATGTCTATAGGTCACACTCCTTTTGAGTTGGTGTACGGTAATGAGGCAGTTTTACCACTAGAGATAGAGATTTTGGCCTTGAGATTGGCAGGAGAAAAGAAGATGATAGAAGATGAACATGTAGATGCCAGGTTGGTACAACTTGAGAAGCTAGATAAAACCCGACGCCTTGCACTGCATCAAACAGAGATTTAAAAGAACCGACAAAAGGCCTGCATGGATGCTAAGATTCACAAGGGATGGGAAAGACACTTTGCTGAGAGGGATGTTGTGCTATGCTTTGATAATAGATTGGACCACCAGATGGATAAAAATTTCCTTCCACTATGGACCGGTCCATACACAGTCATCAAGGAACGTAGCAATGGGTCTACACAAGTACAGGAGGTGCATGAACGATATGGCAAGAAGGTGATCAACAACCATTACCTCAAGCCTTTCTTTGTGCATGATGGTCCTAGGCATGGAAATGTTGGAAGATAGCATGGAAGCAACAGAAGATGGACACAATGAAAAGAACTGCTCATAGAATGAAGAACAATGAGAGCCATATGTAGGGCATCTCTACATGATCATTGACATCATCGATGACCTCTGACCAAAGGACACCGAGCTCATCTACTCCCCTAGAATCTAGCCAACATCTAGATGGCATCTACTCCCACCAAATTGTGCTTATGGGCACCTAACTGTGCCTCTAGTACACACACATAGAAACCAAGGTGTGCCTGGGGCATATACCTTGAGATATCCCAACCTCGGGGGGGTCACTATGTATAAACCCTCTATATCACGTGCGTTCAAGGCCTATATTTAAAGTCCCTTATCTGTAAAAAATTTCACTAATAAAATGTACCCCTTTTCTATACAAATCTGTAGATTTTTTCCATTTTAAATAGTCCCTTATGTATATTTATTTCTGTAAATTTTAGAAATAAAAAAAATCCTTCTGTTGAACTCACGTGATAGGGTTACATATGATGAGTGACCCCCCCGAGATCCCAACAAAGCCCCCCTCAAGGGAATGCCTCAGGCTATGTCAAGGATACATCTAGTCACATAGTGTCTCGAGCCATGTCATGGTGGTGAAGGATAAATCTATGGCTAGGATCTCATGCTAGCCAGGGTGTGAGGCAAACAAAGGGATACATAAGACCCCCCAATCATTATCTCCCCTGCATGTACATGCACACAATGTCTGCAGGAGGTAACATGAGGGAACACACAGTCACATGGCCTACATCATAAGGTGGCCAGAGGTGATTACAATGATAAAGACACACACAAAACAATGGGAGTACAAAATATCATAGATACCTTTGCATACTTTTAGCCAGAAAAGAAACCGAGACCAAAGGCTAGAGACTAAGTATGGCGACGCTCAAAGGCCATAGAGAAAAGGAGATCACGAGGGCGAAGGGATGTCATAGGGGTGAATAAGGAATTAGAAGTGGAGGGAAGGAAAAGGGAGACTATGACACAAGGGGAAAGGGAGAGTGGGAAGAGAAGCAAGTACATGATAGGAAGAGGAATGTTGAGATGTAGACATCAAGGGAAGTGAACCATACTTTATTGGAAAGGAGGGATGAGAGGGAAATATCAAAATACTAGTGCAAGGTGGCTTTACAAGAATGAGCGTGTCCCATCAAGGAATTGCCCCTTCCTTTTATAGCCAAAAGAGGGGGTCTCTCCACATTAATGTATCCTCCCACATGCATGGTGTGTGTGGAAAAGTCTCCCATGTGGGCTAGGTGGGTACGCACTCTCAATTGTATGCGACAACCCTTTGCCTCAATTTTGACAACCCTTTGCCTCAATTATCCACATAAATCAAGCCCCATATCTTAAGTCTATGATACTCCCTAGGTCTCTTCCAATTTTATAATAGGTTCAAACCTCTAGGAGGACAAGTGGAGGGTTGGCACAAGGAATCTTGCCACCTCGTCCTACTTTCCCCATTATTTAACTAGCTCTCTTTGTCCTTCTATACCTCCCCCACATGGGCCTATCCCATATGGAGGGAATAACTCAATATAATAGCCATCTCCACCCATTTTATATTGCTTCTCCCTTGGACTTTGAGCCTTATCTCAATTATTGCATCCTAGGTGGAGGGGTGGCACATGGAGGAGCCATGCTACCTTGCATTTTATAATATTACTATTATGGATTATGTACAACACACCTTATGGGTCCTCTTACATGGAAGGGTGGCACATGGTCATGCCTTGCCACCTCAACCTTGGGCCCTATGCACACCATATTTGATTATACTATTGCCACATATACAAACACACATACACATTAATGCCTTTTTCCTTAGACAATTTTATCCATAACAATACTCATAATGGTTGCAAAAGGTTCATAGTCCTTTTTGGAAACATGATATGAGCAGGGCACCCTAGAAATAGAAATCCGCATTTCAGGAGCATAGAAGCTCTAGCTTGTTCCACAATTCATGTGTAGTGGAACCAAAATCCAAGTGATGCATGACTCGATCAAGAACCGATGAGGCCAATAGCTTTGTTGTTGAGATAGTCCCAAGTTCTAATTTTGTCTTTTCCCCTTACTAAATTCCATACTCCTTCTTTGATGAGAAGAAGCTGCAGCTTGTTTTGCCAGATGAGGAGGTTCAGACCAGAAAATTTCTCCATAGTAGTAGATTGAGAAGACTTCATGACAGTTCCCCCCCCCAGGCAGGGAATGCACCGCATTTCCATGCCTGGGACCATCACGCACAAAGAAAGGCTTGAGGTAGCGCTTGTTGATCACCTTCTTGCCATATGGTTCATGCAGCTCCTGAACTTGTACCGACCCATTGCTACGTTCTTTGATGACTTTGTATGGACCAGCCCACAGTGGCAGAAACTTCTTATCCATTTGGTGGTCCAATCTGTTATCAAAGCATAGCACAACATCCCCCTCAGCAAAGTGTCTTACCCATCCCTTGCGAATCTTAACATCCAATCGGGCCTTTTGTCGATTCTTTTGGATCTCTGTTTGATGTAGTGCAAGGCGTCGGGTCTCATCTAACTTCTCAAGTTGTACCAATCTGGCCTCTACATGTTCATCTTCTGTCATCCTCTGTTCCTGCGCCAATCTCAAGGCCGGAATCTCTATCTCTAGTGGTAAAACTGCCTCAGTACCATACACCAACTCAAAAGGGGTGTGACCTGTAGATGTTTTATGAGTGATGTTGTAAGCCCACACTGCTTCAGTGACCTTCTGATCCCATTGGCTCCTATTCCCTGCGGCCATTTTTCCTATGGTTTTACAGAGGAGGCCATTGGTCCGCTCTGTTTGACCCATGGATGCTGGATAATAGATGCTAGAAGTGTGATGATCAATGCCCATGCGAACCATGAGTAACTCCACTGCTTCATTTAAGAATGGACTCCCATGGTCAGAGACTATCTCCATGGGTGTCCCAAACCTTGTGCAGATACGTTCAAATATGAAACTTGAAACTGCCTTGCCATTTGCAGCAGAGAGAGCAATAGCTTCAGCCCACTTAGTGACATACTGAGTGGCTACCAAAAGATACTTCTTTTTGCGGGCAGTCATGGGCAAGGGCCCGACAAAATCTATTCCCCACTTCTGAAACGGATGGATGGACATCACTGGGTGATGTTGCCCGGGACGCAAATCCTTCCTACCGAAGAATTGACATGGTTCACAGGTTTTGCAATACAAAGTGACATCCTTGAACAATGTCGGCCAATAGTATCCAGCATGTAAAATCTTCTTAGCTGTATAGTCACTGGCATAGTGGCCTCCACAAAACCCATCATGATAATGCTTCAATACCTTAGGCACTTCATCTGCATCAATGGCCCGTCTGAGTACCCCATCCATGCCTTGACGGTACAACACCCCATCAAGGAGGGTGTAGCGCCTACTATCTCTGCGGATCTTCTTTCTCTCATAGCTTGTACTTTCTGAAGGAAAGGAGAAAGCGGTCAAAAACTTATATATACCACCATACCAAGGATCCCCAACTTCTATGGCTGCTACCAGGGTTACATCAAGGCACTCCTCTAAATCAATCAAAGCATTCTTCAAGTTGGAACAACCCCTTTTTACAATTTTGAAAGAAAAATCATATTCTTGTAGAACTGCCAACCATTTGGCCAACCGGCCCATGGGATTTGGTGATTGAAGAACCTGCTTTGCAAGACCAGTGTCAGTGAGGATAAAGAAGGACCTTCCAGCCACATAATGCTTAAATTTCTCAATGCAAAACACCAAAGACAAGGCATGCTTGTCGGCCTCTGAATAGCGTCGCTCGGTGTCGAGCAATTGTCGAGAAGCAAATCGAACGGGATACATGAACCGATCCTCCCCTTGCTGGAGAAGAATACCTGCCAGAGTGTGTTCTCCAAACCCAAGATTGATATAGAAGGTCTTTGACCAGTCTGGATTGCATAGAATGGGTTCTGAAGCCAGAGCATTCTTGATTTGTGCAAACCCATAATCACAATCCTCATTCCAAGAGAAATCAACCCCATCTTTTAATAGCATAGTCATGGGCCGTGTCAAAGCAGCATACTGATCAATGAAGCGGCGATAGTATCCTGCTAGATTGACAAATGAGCGTACCTGACGTTTGGTTGTAGGTGGGGAGAGCTTGAGGATGGCTTCTACCTTCTCGGGGTCAGGCTTGATGCCCTCAGATGAGACAACATGTCCCAATAACCTCCCTTGAGTGGCTCCAATGGTGCATTTCTCAGGGTTGAGACTACCGTTTGCATCATTAACCCTTTGGAATGCCAATCTAACCTTCATGATGTGCTCCTTATGTGATGAGAATATACAGAAATCATCTAAAAACACCTCCAAGAAATCCCCCAAATAAGGAGCAAACACCATCTGCATGAATCTTTGAAAGGTGGCAGGAGCATTGGTGAGGCCAAATGGCATTACTTTGAATGCAAATGTCCCCCAGGGTGTGGCAAATGTGGTTTTAAGCACATCTTCCTCGGCAATTCTGATTTGATAAAACCCAGAGTAACCATCACAGAAAGTATACATCTCATGTCCACTTACCTTCTCAAGAATGAGGTCTTGAAAGGGTAAAGGATGATGATCCCTCTTGGTGGCAGCATTGAGCTTCTTATAGTCGATGCAGACCCGCCACTTGTTGTTTTTCTTTGGGATGACTACCACTGGTGAAACCCATTCAGTATTGTGAACCGGGACAATAAACCCAGCCTCTACAAGCTTCTGCAACTCTGATTGCAAGGCGTCGGTCTGTAGGGGCCCTAATCTCCGATACTTCTGAGCCACAGGCTTTGCATCAGGCTTCAGCTCTATCTTGTGCTCCATGGCAGTCACATGGCGAAGGTGGTGGTAGCTAGTTGCAAAGAGGTCAGGGAAATCTTTGAACATTTCAAGAAACTCATCTTTCTCACCTGGAGTGAGGTCTGGAGAAAGCATTGATTCGAGCTGTTGAGGACTAGCTGTTATCTTTTCTGTAGGTGGCAGGGTCGGAGACACTCCCATCATGTAAACTTCCTCCTCTGTGAATTCCTCCCCCCCGTCTGATTCTTCCATGGACTCAGACACTGAAGATGAGAGAGTATCACTGTCATGCTCCTCTTCTTCTTCCGGTTCCATAGCACCAGGTTGCACAGGGATTTTCTCCTTGGAAGCACCAAAAGACATGTGTCCTGTCTTCCAATAGCTGACTGCATCACTTTTTCTCAACCATGGTCTCCCGAGTATGGCAGGGTAACTTCTGCCTGTATCTTCAATGTCCACTACATAGAAATTGACAATGGTGGTCAGCCCGTTGACAGTGATGGGCAAATCCTCAATGACTCCCATGGTGGCGAGTCGTCGACCATCTGCTACCTTGATTCGAGTGGAGGAACGCCTTGTACATTTCAAATTCAATTTCTTCATGATGCGGGGCACCATGATATTACATGCAGCTCCCCCATCAACACACACATTTTTGACACGGCAATTATCTATGATGACATCTACTGTGTGTGGGTGCCGATCAATTTCTTCAGAGATAGAAGATACCTCTCGTACCTTTTCCTTTTTCTTACTCTTCCTTGTTGAGAGACCTTGCTGCAGCTCACGTCTCACCTTAGGGCTTAATGCTATTAGTTGAGGGAGTGTGATGCTCAAAGAACGATGAGCAAGGTCTTGAACGACCAAATAGTCCTCTTGCCCTGAGCCGATGGGAAAATCCGAGGGTGACCACTTACTCCTGCGAGATCTTTTAGTCTTCTCTGTTGGTGGGTCTGCCATCTCAGCGTCTGAGGGCTCTGAGAAGGACACCTTCTTCCTGGGGCAGCCCGGTCCATGGTTTAGAGAGGGGTCCGAGGTAGCACGAGTTCTTTTCCTGAGATCAAGGATCTCCACATCAGAATCCTCAGTGCCCGACTCACTTAGAAGATTCACCCTTGGAATATTGGGGCATTCTGTGCGATAATGACCCTTCTGGTGGCACTCGTAGCATACAACATTAGCACGATCTCTTGGAGGGCGGTTGGCTTGATTTCTGATGCCCACCATCTCAAGCCGAAGATCATTCAGGGCCTTGGCTAGGTCATTGACTCCAGGTTCTGTTGCAGGGGGGGCCTCTTTAGTTGGAGGGGCCACAGGAGTAGAGAGGAGGGGAGCTCGTGGGTGAGGCTGGGGAAATCTTCGAGGCGGAGGATGAGGATATCCACCTTGTTGAGGGTAAACATCTAAGGGAGGACCATACATCTGAGGTGGAGGCGCTGGATACATCCCTGAGGGGTGGGGGTATGCCCCTGAGTTAGAACCCCCAGGTTGTTGTTGCAGGAATGGAGGGGGATGCAGAGGGACAATCGTCTTCTTTGAAGCGGGGTCAGACTGAACTTTGTCAAACTTTTGAGCAATCTCATGTGCTAGCACCATAGTTTCTGGATTCTCCCATTTAAGCTTGAGGCGGAATTCATCACTCGCTCCTACTACAAGGTAGCCCAGCACATGTTGAGTCATTCCAGCTCGAAATCCGGCATTGTCCTCCTGTGTGGCAATCAAACGGTCCAGGAGCACGGCCGCTCGATCCACATATCGACGCGCCGTCTCACCTTCTGACTGCTTCAAATTTGCCACTTGTAGGTACACATTCTCCGGCTCCTCTTCTTTGCCGAAATACTCAATCATTGCTGCTGTCAACCTTGGCCAGCTTTGGTGAACATCTTCGGTTTGCTTCTCATACCACACTTGAGCCAAACCTTCTAGAAATGTGGGGAGAACCAATAGCCATCTGTCTTCAGTAAGAAAGTTGAGAGAGACACAACGGCGTTTGAAAGCCACAAGATACTCATTTGGATTTTCTTCTACCCGTCCACAAAACACGGGAATGTCAGCCATGCTTGGAAGATGGGAAAGAGGGGCTTATCTATGAACGAACAATAGTAAGAGGGAGCTTGAACTGAAAATCGGGTGAAGATACATCCAAAAAGCACACATAGGCAGGGTAAGGTGTCACTGGTGTAGTGTGAAATATTACACGAGAAGAATCTTTAGCATAGAATAGCACATAGACTATCTTAAAAGGACCAATCCTCATGATATCACTTTGATCATTACACGAGAGGGTTAGAGGTGCGGCGTCGCATGAGGTTGTTCATCAAGGCAAACAAGAATGCCATGACAAATGTCAACAGTTGGAGAGCTTGCACATCACCTTCAGCTTCTTCCAGTTCTTGTAGTCGCCATTCTATTTCTTCAAGGGGTGTGCGGTCTGGCATCCTTCTTTTGAGCAATGTCCTTGAGAACCCTCCTGATGGTCTGCCGAAGTCGGCGAACTCGTATCAAGTAGGCCCAACACTTAGTTTCATGATGACCACAACTTTTGCATTCCTTACAAATGATCACCCTCCTTCGTGGCTTGCGGCTTGATTGGGGTGGCACTTCCACTCGCGTCATGCGTGATTGAAACACAAGCTTCACGTGCCAAGAAATCAGCAACAAGATTTTGAGCTCGAGGGATATGCTGAATTTTTACCTCTTCAAATTGGTTGCAAAGTTCCAAGGCTTGTTGATGTCGTGGAACCAAGCCTTTGCTCCGCACCTTCCACCTTCCACTAACTTGTTCACACACTAGTTGAGAATCTCCTTGCACCTCCAATTGCTTGGCATGATGTTCTTGTGCCTTTTGTAGCCCAAAAATGAGCGCCGAGTACTCAGCTTGATTGCAAGTACTTGCGGGCGAAGACTTGCTGTAACAAAACTCCTCACCACTCGGTGAAGTGAGCTTCACACCCACGCCAGCTGCCTTGGTCGAAGGTTTGTAAGCTCCATCAAATTGAAGAATCCAAGATGTCATCACACCAAGACGAGAATTCGGACATCCCAAGTTTCTCGGTAGTCCAAGATAGGTAGGAGGAGAGGGTGGGGAGAATTCAACACTTGAGCCAAACGTTCAGCACCAAATAAACTTGCAATTCTTTGTTGATAGTTTATCTTAAGCCCAAAAAGAATTACAATTTGAAGCTCGAAATGAGGCACAAAAGGCTAATTAGGTACAAATGGATTCCTTGGTCGAAACATTACCAACCATAGCCAAGGCCTAGAAACCTTTGTAATGAGATTGTGAAATGACCATTCAGGACGAGCTTTTTCACAGGAATCAACAAGCAGATGCACCAAATTTCCCCCCAAGCTTGGGGAACATCCCACCCTTCGAAGAAGGAAACCGTTTTGATTACCTCTGAAGCAGCAAGTAGTTCGATCACCGCACAATGAGTAGAAGTAAAGTCAAAATTCTCCCAGCGTATCAGTAGTTCGTCACCCTGAATCATCCACGGTGTGTCATTCCACCCGTCATCACCATCAATAATGCACTGTCGTTGAAGGTCGACATGAAGATCAAGGAATACATCTCGTGCATTGGTAGCCGTAAGGTGCGGAGGAACAGGCACCAATTCCTTAAACGTGTCGAGAAGTGACATAAATGTCCACCCTTCTCGTGAGGCGTGCGTCCGTGAAGTGGGCTTGGAGAAGTTCTGAATTGGCGATCTAGCTAGAGAAGTGGATAGAGAACATAAAATGAAATATTTTTGCTTTTTACAACAAGAGCAAACTCCTTATGGTTAGAGAGTTACAGCTCCCGCAATTTCAATATATGAACAAAAATCATTACATTTTTTACCACTTCCAACTTGTTAGCCCAATGATAAGACTTTCTTTTGTGAAGGGGGAGGTCTTGGGTTCCAATCCTACTCTTTAATAAAAAGAGAGGAGAGGAGAGGAGAAGGAGAAGAGAAAGAGAAGAGATAGGGGGGGCGCGGGATCTGCTGTTACTCTTTTGCAAGGGCTCAGGAAACAGTCCGCGACCAGAGCAGTCCAGAGAACTGTCGCGCGGAAAACTATCCAACTGTCCGCAACCAGAAGTCGCGGCAGTCCAGAGCACTGAAGTGCAGGAGACGCACGAAGCGAATGCACGCGCAGTAGCTTAGAAAGAGCACAGATGGTATAGTTTTGTTGATGTAACCCGTACGAATAGAAGATTCGCCAACAGCCGTGGAGATTCGAATCCCAGCAGCCACACCAAAACTTTTAGCCGGAAAAGAAACCGAGACCAAAGGCTAGAGACTAAGTATGGCGACGCTCAAAGGCCATAGAGAAAAGGAGATCACGAGGGCGAAGGGATGTCATAGGGGTGAATAAGGAATTAGAAGTGGAGGGAAGGAAAAGGGAGACTATGACACAAGGGGAAAGGGAGAGTGGGAAGAGAAGCAAGTACATGATAGGAAGAGGAATGTTGAGATGTAGACAACAAGGGAAGTGAACCATACTTTATTGGAAAGGAGGGATGAGAGGGAAATATCAAAATACTAGTGCAAGGTGGCTTTACAAGAATGAGCGTGTCCCATCAAGGAATTGCCCCTTCCTTTTATAGCCAAAAGAGGGGGTCTCTCCACATTAATGTATCCTCCCACATGCATGGTGTGTGTGGAAAAGTCTCCCATGTGGGCTAGGTGGGTACGCACTCTCAATTGTATGCGACAACCCTTTGCCTCAATTTTGACAACCCTTTGCCTCAATTATCCACATAAATCAAGCCCCATATCTTAAGTCTATGATACTCCCTAGGTCTCTTCCAATTTTATAATAGGTTCAAACCTCTAGGAGGACAAGTGGAGGGTTGGCACAAGGAATCTTGCCACCTCGTCCTACTTTCCCCATTATTTAACTAGCTCTCTTTGTCCTTCTATACCTCCCCCACATGGGCCTATCCCATATGGAGGGAATAACTCAATATAATAGCCATCTCCACCCATTTTATATTGCTTCTCCCTTGGACTTTGAGCCTTATCTCAATTATTGCATCCTAGGTGGAGGGGTGGCACATGGAGGAGCCATGCCACCTTGCATTTTATAATATTACTATTATGGATTATGTACAACACACCTTATGGGTCCTCTTACATGGAAGGGTGGCACATGGTCATGCCTTGCCACCTCAACCTTGGGCCCTATGCACACCATATTTGATTATACTATTGCCACATATACAAACACACATACACATTAATGCCTTTTTCCTTAGACAATTTTATCCATAACAATACTCATAATGGTTGCAAAAGGTTCATAGTCCTTTTTGGAAACATGATATGAGCAGGGCACCCTAGAAATAGAAATCCGCATTTCAGGAGCATAGAAGCTCTAGCTTGTTCCACAATTCATGTGTAGTGGAACCAAAATCCAAGTGATGCATGACTCGATCAAGAACCGATGAGGCCAATAGCTTTGTTGTTGAGATAGTCCCAAGTTCTAATTTTGTCTTTTCCCCTTACTAAATTCCATACTCCTTCTTTGATGAGAAGAAGCTGCAGCTTGTTTTGCCAGATGAGGAGGTTCAGACCAGAAAATTTCTCCATAGTAGTAGATTGAGAAGACTTCATGAAATCTAAATATCTAACCTCAAGAACTGAAAATTTTTCATTTTGCAACACCTTATGACAAATGTCGCAACAAACAGATGCAAGTTTGGAAAAGCAGTTTCTTATCATTTGATGCAAGAACTAGGAAATGTCAAAATTGTCAAAATGCACCACTCTATCTTGCAAATCGTTAGAGTTTGAAATAGACTAATAGCTTCAAAGAATATTGTCAATGAACATACACATCTCTCCTCCTAGTTGACCATAGAAAGAAAAGCAAGGGTGCTCTTCTTGCAAATACGAGCTCAGAGATACGCTTCCAACAGTGGAGCCAATGTAGTAGGCCTACAATTTGTAGCAAAATGAAGTGCACCAATGTCCAACCCTTTAGAGCCATTGCAATTGAGACTTGAATTATTCACTACTCTCTGCATCAAAGAAGCTTCAAGAGCTTCAACTTTGAGAGTATAAAACGACCATGAATAGCGATGGTCGAGCACCAATAAACTCTTGCAAATCTTTATCAATTGAAATAGTCAAGGAAGAAAAAGAACACTCCCAATCAGAGAGTCCCTGAGAACCATGAGCATAATCTAAGAGTCTCCAAAGAATCTCAGCAATTCTATCACTTAACGTCGTCAGTAGAGAGTAGATCAACAGTAATAAACATTTTATTCTATGGAAAAAACAATGGTGGAACAACAGCACCAAGTGTTCCCAGAACAAATGTTGTCAGTGGGTACGAGCAGATCAGCATACAAAAGCCATGCTTCTGAGCTTCATCAATTATAGAAAAATTATAAAGGATGGATATTGCTACAGCACAACCAGGCCCTTGGCTAAACCTCCAATGACTTTAGGCACTAGCTGTGGGTAGAATACTGTGAACAACATCGCAACCTTTCCATATCAGAATCAGTATAGCTAGAAGGGTAACTATAGAGCATGAGTCTCTCACATTAGCAACTAGTGTATAGAACCTCTCCTAGCATCTTCTGTGATGTTCAACTATATGCAAATCTTCTATGACATCCTTCAAGCTCTAGAACTTAGAGGTTGTTCTTATTGCAAATGGAAGAAACCCATCTGCTAACTCGAAGTAAGCTTATGTCAAGAGTGTTGCGAGACCAAAGACTACAGACTTGGCAAGAGAAAGAAGAGGGAGAGAGCCATGAGAAGAATCACATTGAGCTCAAGGAGGGTAGAACCGCTCTGATACCATGTTGGAAGATAGCATGGAAGCAACAGAAGACAGACACAATGAAAAGAATTGCTCATAGAATGAAGAACAGTGAGAGCCATATGTAGGGCATCTCTACATGATCACTGACATCATCGATGACCTCTGACCAAAGGCCACTGAGCTCATCTACTCCCCTAGAATCTAGCCAACATCTAGATGGCATCTACTCCCACCTAACTGTGCTTATGGGCACCTAACTGTGCCTCTAGCACACACACAATATAATATCCATCTCCACCTATTTTATATTACTTCTCCCATGGTCCTTGGTCCATGTCTCACTAAATGCAACAGGCATGGGACCACCTAGGTGGAGGGGTGGCACATGGAGGAACCATGCCAACATTTTATAATATAACTACCATGGATTATGTACAACACACCTTATGGGTCCTCTTACGTGGAAGGGTGGCACATGGTCATGCCCTGCCACCTCAACCTTGGGCCCTATGCACACCATATTTTATTATACTTTTGCCACACATACAAGCACACACATATATTTATGCCTTTTACCTTAGCCAAATTATCCATAATGGTTCCCCCCCCAGGTAGGGAATGCATAGCATTTCCTGTTGGGATATCTCAAGGTGTATGCTCTAGGCACACCTTGGGTTCAAAGTTTATCTTTAAGTCTACCTTAGTAAGGCAACTCAATGAGAATCCCACATTATCAAAGGATAGACTCACAAGGGTAAGACAAGGTATATATTACAATAAAGAGTCTAAAATGCAATGCACATCAAATGGGATTTTTTTGGGCATAGGATGTGATTGTGCTATTCACTTCCAAGAGAATGTAGAGAAACATAGTTTTAGTAGTCAAAGGAGAGGTTCATCTTCTAGCTCAAATAAGATGAGTGTTGCTCATGACTTTTGGTATCTTGGACGGCGGGTTCAAAAGATGAGAAGAAAGATTGGAGGTACGTATGTGGAGTACAAAAGAGGCTTTGATTTGCCTAAAAGACCTTCAGGTGTAGAAGTTCAACATGGGTGGTCTCAACAAGTGAAGGGACAAAGAATGTTTTCATATGATTTAACAGATCTTGATATGGTAGATATGGAGACAATTATTGCATTAGCAAACTTGACATATAGCCCAAAAATAGGTAAGTATTAGTTGGATGCAAATGACTACAAAGTTTTCAATGATTTTGTTAAAGGAAGCTAAACATCAAAGAGGCATGGAGTTGATAATTGATTTCACATTCTGTGTAAGTAGAAAAAGGACATCATCCACTCTCTAGCAACTGTAGGAAATTCATCAATAGGTTCATTCTTTGTGTATATTTGGCTATGTTTTCAGCATGTAAATAGTCGAGATTCATGTGAAATTGAAAATGATGAATAATCAATTTGATATTTTGTCATTATTGTAGGGGAGTCTTAGCTATGCAGCTTGAGCCACTTAAGTTGGTGCCTACAGTGGCAGGGATATCTTTTATATGTTTTGAGGCTTGTAAGAGAGTTTTCATTGAAGGAAAATAATATCTTGGTAGAGAAGTGTCTCCTTTCTCTATTTTGTATGCTTGAGCCTTGGATATAGTACTTTCAGAGAGCTTCTTTTCTTGGGAGTATCTCTCAATTTTGTAATGGAATTTTCATAAGTTTAGAGACATTTCAGTTTTGGTTAAGACAAGGTATCTTTTCTTACAAGCTCAAGACTTTATTGGTTGTTATTGTTATTATTATCCTTACAATTTAGCTTTGGTCTATAGGGGATGGATATCCCCAATTTCATAAAATTATAGTTTTTTACAACTATGGCTTGCAATACTAGAAATAATTGAATGTTTGGGAAGAAATTACTTGTGATGCTACATTTTAGACCTACATGTGAAGGTTCAAGTACTTCAAAGAAACAAAGTTGGGATGGTGCTGCATTGTTTACATTAAGACACACATTTTTGAATAAAACTAGTCCATGTTTGTAGCTACACTACGGCAATGGCATTGATGGCCACCATTCAGCACTGTATAAGAGGGCTATTAATGCTTGTGCTAGTTCCCCACTAGTTTCTTGAGAGATTCATGAATCTTAATTGAGTGATTATAAGATCTGAGATGCTCTTCTAGGACCTGACCTATGATGTAATTTCTTTTTAAATTAGGCTAACTTCATTATAAATAAACTCGTTTGCTATGTGTCTACATTGCTCAAGCCATGCTACTCTTAGCCATGTTTACTTATTTGCCTCCATAGATCTTGTAATTCTAATAGTTGGTATCAGAGCCAGTTGGGTAGGCTAATTGAACTAGACAAGTTCCAGTTTGGGTCATCCCTACAAATGGGTTGTTGAATCTTATTACTTTTGGAGTTGGTTGCCCTTTTCCTCACCTCAGGAGACTTATCCAAGTGGGCAAAGACATTTTTGATTGGTCGTCCCTATTTAAGAGGCCTATTGTTACTGTCCACAAGCTTCTTGTAGTAGGCCACTCTATTGTGGTGGGGACTATCCTAGGTAGATACACCTAGTTTTGAAGTTGCCTAGCCTTAATTTTCTACCCAGATTTCTATTCAAACTCATGGAGAACACAACATGATGTTTTTACTATATCAAAGCTATTTTTGAGGTCGCCTCTCCTTCAAAAAGACCCATGACCTATTTTTGAGTGTTTGGGGCTGCTACTATGGATGCACTATATTCAAAAGTCACTCTTTCTTTCTTGAACTTCAAAGTCACTTTTCTTTCTTGAGCTGAATGCATTTTCTTGCTTGAGGGTTTGGGGTTGCATGTGTGGATGCCCTTTCTTATGTTGTTATACTTTATGGGCCAATAACAGTTTGATATTTTTATCTATGCTGTTTTGGTTCTCAATATAATACGTTCAATACAATTGTACAATTACTATTTATTCATTGTTGTGTATAACTCAATATTATTTGCTTTTGCATCTTTGTCTAAAAATTTCCAAGATGGACTTCTTTCTTTGTTGACTTCATTATTTTCTTGTTTGCTTCAACAAGTAGAGGTTTAGCCGTGTACCTATCCATTTCATGGTGTGGATTTTGCAAACTAGCTTGTTGTGATTGACTTTTCTTCTTAATGGCACTATAACATTTTAGTAAGGTATTTAATATGGCTATAGCATCTTCTCACTAGTGCAGCACCGAAGGTGGGAGATGTATTGACTAGACAATTATTCTCATGATCCGCGCAAGTAAACTATGTCTAATCCCCACAAGATATACCTGGGCATATTGATGTTTAAGCTATGTTGTCCTATTGGTCAAGTGGCACCGCTACCAATTCATCCAATCATGGGTTGCTGTGACATTTGAATGTATAGACAAGTTCATGGATACAAGGGTTGGTTGTGTAAAAATCTTTGATTGTCTATTCATTCTCATATAAAATATCAATTGTTAATCAATGGAGAATGGCACTTGACTACCACATGCCTTCTGCTTGTGACTAGAGTATGATTGGACTAATCGATTCAAATGTGAACTCAATGTTGGTTACCACACAAATTCAGCTACAAATGGTAGCATGTATCCATAATGTAGATGTACATATCACCATCATACAACAACAAATTCGTGTAGTTGGTTGTCCCTGTTAATTCATGTTTAGGTTTAGATTATTCATTTTCAAGAGAATGTACGGATGGTGGGGACTAAGCTTTGTTGGGTGGATGGTCGAACCAAACTTTGAGTACTAGCTGTGGTCTTTTATACAATGGTGACATTTTGTTTTGAAGTAAAATTTTAAGTATTTTCTAATTTAAAATTTAATTAGGAGGTTTTAAAAGTAGAAATATCTATTTGTTACATTTATAAAGATGAAATTTATTATTATCCTCAAAAGTTACGGAAGGGATGTAAATATATAAGGAGAATATCTTATAGATGGGTTTAGAAATACCCCCATGAATGCACATGATATGAGGATCTTATATGTAGTGAACCCCCCGAGAATAACTACAAAAGTTGTAGCTGATATAAACCTAAAAGTGTTGCAAGAGCTGTTGGATGATTGTGGATGGAGTTGTTTCCTTGTAGGCAAGTTTTATTCTCTTCTTTTCATTCTTAGTGAGTGACATACTCACAAGTCTTCCACTTTATCAATGCACCCTTTGCATCATTCAAATCACGTGGACAAAATTAAGGTTTAGGACATTTTGAGCATTTGCAACGTAAGTAGCCAAGATTATGCCATTCGCTATGCTCATTCTTTGGACATACTGCTGATATCCACATGACAGACATAGAAGAGTATGTGTTTATATTGGCAGCAGACGTTTCTTCCTCCTTTGGCCTACAAACCTTGCATACACAATCACACATGGGCCAATGCAAGCAGTCAAGATTATGCCATTCACTATGCTCATTCTTTGGACATACTATTGATATCCACATGACAGACACAGAAGAGTAGGTGTTTATATTGGCAACACACGTTTCTTCCTCCTTTCGCCTACAAATCTTGCATACACAATTGCACATGGGCCCATGCAAAGACATCGTGTCTTGCCTCATGGAATTCACTGCTAGTCGCAGCAAATCCATCCTTGTATGATAAACACATCAGGAAGTATTCCTTTCCTTTAGTTTTCTAACATAGTATGGCTTAACATTTAGAAATGCGCAGAAGCCAATGTTAACCTCCGGAAATTCATGAAGAACTCTACCTATACATTCAATAATCAATACATGATTAATGTAGTGTAGAGAACTATTGTATGCTATTTTTAATGCATTTGCTACTACTAAATATGTTGTCACTACTGACAAACATGTTGTTTCTATAGTCAAGCATGCTGTTGATGCTATGCAATACCATGGCAACTTTGATGCTATTTTAGTTAGCATCCCAATTAATACATATGAAGTCTAAATGGGGTCTACTACAACAATCCCTAATCCATGAACTATTCTATATGAAGTTCAAGTCTTGAGGCAAGAAGTTTCTTCCATTTGGAAACCTCCAAGTGGTAGTCTTCCTCCAAGGCTTGGCATTCTATGAGGAAAGTTTTATGCGAGTTTGCGAGTTTTGAAAGCTTTTTTCTATGTAGAGTTTAGCTAGTGGCTAGCTATAAACCTTGCAATTAGTAAAGCAAAGAAAGATACCCATAGTAGTATCATATAAAACTATCATATGTTTTTCAAGGGGCTAGCTATAAAACTATCAAGTAGGCAATGACCATGTGTTTTTCAAGGGGCTAGCTATAAAACTATCATAAAAAAGAGTTAAAAAACTAGCAAAACATGAAACTTAACCTATAATACTATTAGAGGACAAATTATAATTATAAAAGACGTTCTTAATTTGTAACAAAAACCCTCTGAAAAGATTAATAGTTCAAGAGAACCAAAGTAAGCTTGCACTTATGGATACTATGTGGAAAATGATACAATGTCAATGTGTCTCCCTAGTGGCTAGCTCTACAAACATTAAAACTTTGAAATGAAAACCCCCCAACAAATTTAATTGTTCAAGAGAGACAAAGTATATGAGTGCACATAGCAATACTACATGAGAAACATTTGGACAATGTCCATGTGTATCCCTATGGTTCATCTTCAAAATCATCATCCTCCAATGCAATGTCATCTACAAACATGCAATGATATCTCTTCTTTCTCTTCATACGATGTGTATCATAGATTTCCTCATTCCTTGCCATGTAGGATGCTTGTGACTTTGCATAACATGGCAACATCCTATTAATTATCAAAGGCTTGAACACTACGATTCCATGAGAATGCTTGATACTCAAATGTCTAGAATGCCATAGTTTTACATACCACAAGTCTGGTATAATTGGGACCTCACCATGCTCCAGCAAGAACTCTTCATTGGTTGATGTAGATGGAATCTGCTTCCCTCTTGTGACTATGCATAAGCATGTAAAACCATAGTTTATGAAATGTATGAAGCAAACTTAAATTCCTATTACCATGAAAAAAGAGTAGTCTTAAGTATGTGTTGTACCTAAGGTCATTGTTTGCTTTGGTGTAGCCATTTTTGGTGAGGTTCAGGGACTTTTCTATATATAGGTATCTTGCATGACCCACAAATTATGCATTGCTCAATGGAATTCAGCAAACTGTCTTCAAGTTGTAGTACACATTCCAAACTTGAACATGAGAGAAAAAAATTATGGAATAAGAATCTAGAACAAGACTGTTAAAGCATTATAAATGCTATGTTGCATGTGAAGCATGTGGAAGCATGCATCCTAAAGACTATAGGATATAGTAATTTATTCAAAAAAATCAAAATTTTGTTCTATATATACATGCACCCAAGTATTCATTCTAAAGTACACTGTGTGAGCTTCTCCTCAACCCAAGGACACACCTAAATGAGATCATTATGCATGGGTTAATGGGCATCCAATGTTGTGCTAAAGTGATGCATACCAATTTGAGGGCACGCTCCATAATTTTTTTTTGATTTATTGAAAACAAAAATGGATTGAAATTTTGGAATCTAAACTTTGGGACTAGTGCATGGTGGTCTTAAAACATTGATAGTTGTTGGTATTGGTATCTAGATTCACCCTAAAATGGAAGGAGCTAGAAGAGTGCAATTTGCACATGTGAAAAGATATTTTAATAAATCCAACATTATTTACAATTTTGAATTATTTCTTTTTCCATGCACTTGCTTTCTATATGGCTCATAAGCATGCCAAAGATCATTGCATTTAATAATACGTAGCACCAAACTCGATAGCGTGCCCTTTGGCCTATTTGTGTTTTTAAGCATTTTAGGCCACATTGCAATGATCACATCAACCACATGTACATTATCACCAACATCTATATCTACCTTTTGAACAATAAGAATGGCACTTTTCTTCTTTTTGTTCTTTGACACTCTTGTGCTTGCTAGCTTCCTTTTCTTTAAGGTCAGACAACAAGTCATAGCTTCCAATTTGGCGACTCTACTACCCAAAATCTCTACTTCATTGCTGCCACCACTTAGTCCCAGTCCTCCTTGGTAGAGTCTCGCAAGGCCTTATGCTAACTCAAGGCTACACCTTCAAGAAAATCAAGCAAAATCTTCACCCAATCCTTCATGGACCATCTAGAAAGCTAGCATCCTCGAACAAAATCCCAAAGATAAGACTTTAGGTCTTCCCCTTGGGTCCCTTGAAACACTGGAATCTTCATCATGATGAAACACAAAAAGAAAACACCAAGATCCAAATAATATCCCAAACAAGATCCCACAGAGCCTTAGTATACCAAGACCAACTTATTATGCATAGCCACTTGTTGAAAACCCTCCACAATGTGATCCTCAACAAAATCTTCAAAAATAAGTGACCAACCACCACCATGAATACATTGTGTATACATGCATTGTAGAATCACCCCTCACAATAGAAAGTGCACATAAAAGCTTCAAGATATTGTACTCTTCATCATTTGCATAGCAAAAGAATTCAAAAGCATTGAGAATCACCATTCCATTGTTATAGTCAAAAATTA